>NC_135238.1:1541109-1841109 GCF_051348905.1 Ranitomeya variabilis
ATATATATATATATATATATATATATATATATATATATATATACACTGACCATAGAGCCCCCTGTATATATATATATATATATACACTGACCGGAGAGCCCCCTGTATATATATATATATATATATATACACTGACCATAGAGCCCCCTGTATATATATATATATACACTGACCGGAGAGCCCCCTGTATATATATATATATATATATATATATATATATATATATATATACACTGACCATAGAGCCCCCTGTATATAAATATACACTGATTATAGAGCCCCCTGTATATATATATATATATATACACTGACCGTAGAGCCCCCTGTATATATATATACACTGACCATAGAGCCCCCTGTATATATATATATATACACTGACCGTAGAGCCCCCTGTATATATATATATACACTGACCGTAGAGCCCCCTGTATATATATATATACACTGACCGTAGAGCCCCTGTATATATATATACACTGACCGTAGAGCCCCCTGTATATATATATATATATATATATACACTGACCGTAGAGCCCCCTGTATATATATATATATATATACACTGACCGTAGAGCCCCCTGTATATATATATATACACTGACCATAGAGCCCCTGTATATATATATACACTGACCGTAGAGCCCCCTGTATATATATATACACTGACCATAGAGCCCCTGTATATATATATACACTGACCGTAGAGCCCCCTGTATATATAAATCAAATCAAATCAAATCAAATCAGCTTTATTGGCAGGACCAAATGAACATCAGTTTTGCCAAAGCACAAGTACAATAGGGAATAGGTAGCAGGGACTGTGGGGATAATGGGTGAGGACTGCGGGGACGATGGATGGGGTGCAGGGTGGGGGTAAGGAAGTCCATGGCATATCATGGTTGTCTTTCTCGCAGTCTATGGCAAGCGCTCACATACTGGGCTGCTATCTCCACCGCGCTCTCTTCTTCCCCCAGCAGGATATATGTTTTCTCTTCCTCCTTCATGGAGCTGAAATCCGGGAAGAGATGTGAGAGTCTCTTGAAGTGAGTGTCCCTCACTGCTGAGTATTTGGAGCAGTGTAGCAGGAAGTGGGTTTCGTCCTCTATGGCCTCCTGATCACAGTGTTGGCACAGTCTGTCTTCTCTGGGCTTGTAGCTCTGTCTGTGCCGGCCGACCTCGATGCCCAGATTGTGGGCGCTGAGTCTATACCGGCTCAGGATCTGGCGGTCTCTGGGATCTGAGAGTTTCTCCAGATATGGGGCCAGTCTGTAGTCTCTCTGTAGACTCTGGTACACGGTCAGTTTCTGTGAGCTGCTGATTTCGTTCCTCCAGACACTGACGTACCTCTCCTGCCCCTCCTCTACCATCTTCCTGATTGTGGCTTTTGTCGAGTTGTTTTGGTTGACGGTTCGGGCAGGTTGGGTTTGGGTGAGCTGTTCTGGGGGTCCTGGTTTGTGGGGACCACCTATATGTAGCATGGCTTTATGGTGATGGGAGCTTGGGTTGCTACTCTGCAGGTGAGCCTGAAAGGACAGCACCCTCTTCAGGACAGCTAGGTGCAGTGGGAATCTGCCCAGCTCAGCTCGGCAGGCATTGTTGGTGGTGCTCCGATGGACCTGAAGAAGGTGTTTACAGAATTCCAGGTGGAATATTTCTGTTGGACTGGAGTCCCACTTTGACCAGTCTGGGTATGTGTGAGGGCCCCAGACTTCACTGCCGTATAGGAGGATTGGGGTGATTATGGCATCGAAGATTTTTAGCCAGACCCTCACTGGTGGCTTCAGATGATAGAGCTTCCTTCGGATGGCATAGAAGGTTTTGCAGGCCTTGTCTTTCAGTATCTCTATGGCTTGTTTGAAGCTCCCTGACCGGTGAATTTCCAGGCCCAGGTAGGTATATTTGTCCATTTCTGTAAGAGCGCAGTTGTTTAGCATGAATGGAAGGTGCTGGTTCGGTCTTGGCTTTCTCTTCTGGAACACCATGATGTTGGTTTTCTTTGCATTGACCGGTAGAGCCCACGTGGAGCTGAATTTCTCCAGGATTTTCAGGTTGTCTTGAAGACCTTTCTCAGTTGGTGACAGCAGCAATAGGTCATCTGCATACAGCAAGAATTTCACCTGGGCATTATGGAGTGTGAGACCTGGTGCCGTGGAAGATTCCAGAGTGGTGGCCAGCTCATTGATGTAGATATTGAAGAGCGTTGGGCTTAGGGTGCAGCCCTGTCTGACTCCGCGGCTCTGCTGGAAATCAGCCGTTCTTCTACCGTTCACACTCACACTGCAGCGGTTCTCGGTGTAGGAGCTTTTGATGACATCGTAGGTCTTTCCTCCTATTCCACTCTCCAGCAGTTTCAGTAACAGGCCTGGGTGCCACACTGAGTCAAAAGCCTTTCTGAAATCCACAAAACAAGCGTATATCTTCCCGTGCTTAGTGTTGTGGACGTGGCTCTGAATGAGGCTGTGCAGGGTGTAGATGTGGTCGGTAGTGCGATGGTTTGGCATGAACCCTGCTTGGCTTTTGCTGAGGACGTTATGCTCGGTGAGGAAATTAAGGATCCTTTTGTTCAGGATGCTATTGAACAGTTTCCCCAGGTTGCTGCTGACACATATGCCTCTGTAGTTGGCAGGGTCGTACCTGTCCCCACTCTTGTGGATGGGTGTGATGAGGCCTTGATTCCAGGTACGAGGAAAGTAACCAGCACTCAGCACAATATTGAACAATTTGATCATTGCTGCATGTATTTCTGGTGGGCTGTACTTCAGCATTTCTGGTGGGATTCCATCTGGGCCACTGGCTTTTCTACACCTTATGGAAGATATTCTCTCTGTAACTTCCTGAAGTGTGATTGGTGTATCCAGTGGGTTTTGGAAATGTTTGACTTTTTCCTCCATAGCTTTTAGTTTTTCTGTTATGTTTTTCTGTTCTTGGTTTAGTTCTTCCTTCGGGATGTCTTTGTAGAGGTCTCTGAAGTACTGAAGCCAGATATTGCCATTTTGGATATGGATGATGTTCTTCTTGTTTTTTGTGCCCATGTGGTTCCATAGTTCCCAGAAGGAGTTGTCCTGGAGGGCGTCTTCCAGTTGGTTAAGTTTGGTGGAGATGTAACTTTGTTTCTTCCTCTTGAGGATGGTTTTGTATTGCCTTTGTATGGTGTCGTAGGCATCCCTCAGACCCGGATGGTTGGGGTCTCTGTGTTTTTTGTTTGAGGCTGTTCTCAGGGTCTTCCGTATGGTTTTACATTCTCTGTCAAACCAACCATTGGTCTGTTTTTCTTTTGGCCTTTTATAGTTGACTTTTTTCAGGTCGGACAGTTCGGCCATGGTGTAGAATATATCGTTGAGGTCTTTTGTAGCTTGGTTCACTCCTTCTGGGTTAGGCTTGTACTCGTAGTTGTAGAAGTGGTGGAGCATCCCCTGTATTCTGGGTCTGCTGGGAACCTCTTGATATTTTATTGCTGACGTCTTGGACCATTTATAGGATGGAGGCAGGTTGAAGAGGCCGCTCTGCTGAGGCTTTTGTGCTGATGGTTTCTCTGTAGATTTTATGTACAGAAGAAGTTGGCTGTGATCTGACAGGTGCGTTTGTGGGGTGACTATGAAGCCGCCGATATTTTCCATGTCCATATCTGTAATGGCGTAGTCTACTACACTCCTTCCTACATGGGAGTTTAATGTGTATCTTCCTAGGGAGTCTTCCTTGGTACGACCATTAAGAATATGAAGTCCTAAACTTCTACATAGGTTCAAGATCTTTTTGCCACTTTTGTTGACTGTACTGTCGTAGCTGTTTCTCTCCATGTGTACTGAGTCATGGCTGTCAGTCTCTGCACCAAGAATGTAGGTGTTTCCATCCGTGGTCAGAAAGTCTCTTTCTCTCCCAGTTCTTGCGTTGAGGTCTCCGATGATGAGAACTTTGCCTAGGGTCTGATAATGGGCGGCTTCTCCTTGTAAGATCTCAAAGCCCTCTGGATTGAAGTAGGAGGACTCTGGTGGTGGTATATAGATGGCGCAGACATAGCAATCAGACTGAGCGGTGAGGATGGAGCTGCTGATTCTAAACCATATGTGGCTGTCTCCTCTCTTCACCGGTTTGATGTACTGGTGGAGCTCTTCTTTATGCCAGATCAATATTCCTCCTGAGCAGCGGCCCTGTTTAATGTTCTTATTTTTTAGGGCAGGGACACAGATTTCCCTGTATCCGATGGGTACCAGGGATTCATTTTCGGCCCTGGTCCATGTTTCTAGGAGAATCTGAATGTCTATGTTTTTCAGTTTTTGTATAAAATCTGGGTCATTTGTTTTACATCCAAACACCGAGGTGTTCAGGCCTTGGATGTTCCAGCTGCTAATTTTAAGTGAAGTCATTTTTTATTTATCTCACTTGTGTGTGTATACCTTGTAATGAGTGTGGCTGTGTAGGACACACCGGATCTCTGACTGGTTTAGTAATGATGTTCCATCCAGTCACATTAGTTTCCTGCACAATGTCCTTATCTCCTCCATGTCTCTGCTCTGTATATCTCTGCTCTGGATGCCTCTGTTCTGTAGGTCTCTCTGTGAGGTCGGTGGTCTCCTCCATGGTGGTCTCTTCCTCTGATGGTCAGATTTTGGGTGAGGGTGTTTGTTTCCAGGTTCCTTAGATATAGTTGTGGCTTCCTGCCTTTGCATTGTTGAGGGTTTTTTCATGAGATTGTGGTTGGTGTTGGATTCAGGCCTAGGGTCCCTGTTCAGTACAATGTCCTTCAGCTCTTTGGCCAGAAGGCTGACCCCTAGTTTATTCAGGTGTTTGCTGTCATACAGGTGATGATATATATATATATATATATACACTGACCGGAGAGCCCCCTGTGTATACAGTATATACACTGACCATAGAGCCCCCTGTATACAGTATATACACTGACCGGAGAGCCCCCTGTATATACAGTATATACACTGACCATAGAGCCCCCTGTATACAGTATATACACTGACCGGAGAGCCCCCTGTATATATATATATATATATATATATATATATATATACACTGACCATAGAGCCCCCTGTGTATATATATATATATATATACACTGACCGGAGAGCCCCCTGCATATACAGTATATACACTGACCGGAGAGCCCCCTGTATATACAGTATATACACTGACCATAGAGCCCCCTGTGTATATATATATATATATATATATACACTGACCGGAGAGCCCCCTGTATACAGTATATACACTGACCGGAGAGCCCCCTGTATATATATATACACTGACCATAGAGCCCCCTGTATATATATATACACTGACCGGAGAGCCCCCTATATATATATATATATATACACTGACCGGAGAGCCCCCTGTATATACAGTATATACACTGACCATAGAGCCCCCTGTATATACAGTATATACACTGACCATAGAGCCCCCTGTATACAGTATATACACTGACCGGAGAGCCCCCTGTATATACAGTATATACACTGACCATAGAGCCCCCTGTATATATATATACACTGACCATAGAGCCCCCTGTATATACAGTATATACACTGACCATAGAGCCCCCTGTATATATATATACACTGACCATAGAGCCCCCTGTATATACAGTATATACACTGACCGGAGAGCGCCCTGTATATATATATATACACTGACCATAGAGCCCCCTGTATATATATATATACACTGACCATAGAGCCCCCTGTATATACAGTATATACACTGACCATAGAGCCCCCTGTATATATATATACACTGACCATAGAGCCCCCTGTATATATATATATACACTGACCATAGAGCCCCCTGTATATACAGTATATACACTGACCATAGAGCCCCCTGTATATACAGTATATACACTGACCATAGATCCCCCTGTATATATATATACACTGACCATAGAGCCCCCTGTATATATATATATACACTGACCATAGATCCCCCTGTATATATATATACACTGACCATAGAGCCCCCTGTATATATATATATACACTGACCATAGAGCCCCCTGTATATATATATACACTGACCATAGATCCCCCTGTATATATATATATACACTGACCATAGAGCCCCCTGTATATATATATATACACTGACCGGAGAGCGCCCTGTGTATACAGTATATACACTGACCATAGAGCCCCCTGTATATATATATACACTGACCATAGAGCCCCCTGTATATATATATATACACTGACCATAGAGCCCCCTGTATATATATATATATACACTGACCATAGAGCCCCCTGTATATACAGTATATACACTGACCATAGAGCCCCCTGTATATATATATACACTGACCATAGAGCCCCCTGTATATACAGTATATACACTGACCGGAGAGCCCCCTGTATATACAGTATATACACTGACCGGAGAGCCCCCTGTATATATATATACACTGACCGTAGAGCCCCCTGTATATATATATATACACTGACCGGAGAGCCCCCTGTATATATATATATACTGACCATAGAGCCCCCTGTATATACAGTATATACACTGACCATAGAGCCCCCTGTATATATATATATACACTGACCATAGAGCCCCCTGTATATACAGTATATACACTGACCATAGAGCCCCCTGTATATATATATATATACACTGACCATAGAGCCCCCTGTATATATATATACACTGACCATAGATCCCCCTGTATATATATATACACTGACCATAGAGCCCCCTGTATATATATATACACTGACCATAGAGCCCCCTGTATATATATATATATACACTGACCATAGAGCGCCCTGTATATACAGTATATACACTGACCATAGAGCCCCCTGTATATATATATATACACTGACCATAGAGCCCCCTGTATATATATATACACTGACCATAGAGCCCCCTGTATATACAGTATATACACTGACCATAGAGCGCTCTGTATATACAGTATATACACTGACCATAGATCCCCCTGTATATATATATACACTGACCATAGAGCCCCCTGTATATACAGTATATACACTGACCGGAGAGCCCCCTGTATATATATATATATATATATATACACTGACCATAGAGCCCCCTGTATATATATATACACTGACCATAGAGCCCCCTGTATATATATACACTGACCATAGAGCCCCCTGTATATATATATATACACTGACCATAGAGCCCCCTGTATATATATATTTATACTGACCATAGAGCCCCCTGTATATACAGTATATACACTGACCGGAGAGCGCCCTGTATATATATATACACTGACCATAGAGCCCCCTGTATATATATATACACTGACCATAGAGCCCCCTGTATATATATATATACTGACCATAGAGCCCCCTGTATATATATATACACTGACCATAGAGTCCCCTGTATATATATATATATATACACTGACCATAGAGCCCCCTGTATATATATATACACTGACCATAGAGCCCCCTGTATATATATATACACTGACCATAGAGCCCCCTGTATATATATATATACACTGACCATAGAGCCCCCTGTATATATATATACACTGAACATAGAGCCCCCTGTATATATATATATATACACTGACCATAGAGCCCCCTGTATATATATATATACACTGACCATAGAGCCCCCTGTATATATATATATACACTGACCATAGAGCCCCCTGTATATATATATATACACTGACCATAGAGCCCCCTGTATATACAGTATATACACTGACCAAAGAGCCCCCTGTATATATATATATATATATACACTGACCATAGAGCCCCCTGTATATATATATACACTGACCGGAGAGCCCCCTGTGTATACAGTATATACACTGACCATAGAGCCCCCTGTATATACAGTATATACACTGACCATAGAGCCCCCTGTATATACACTGACCATAGAGCCCCCTGTATATATATATACACTGACCGGAGAGCCCCCTGTGTATACAGTATATACACTGACCATAGAGCCCCCTGTATATATATATACACTGACCATAGAGCCCCCAGTATATACTGTATATATACACTGACCATAGAGGCCCCTGTATATATATATACACTGACCATAGAGCCCCCTGTATATATATATACACTGACCATAGAGCCCCCTGTATATATATATATACACTGACCATAGAGCCCCCTGTATATATATATACACTGACCATAGAGCCCCCTGTATATATATATACACTGACCATAGAGCCCCCTGTATATACTGTATATATACACTGACCATAGAGCCCCCTGTATATATATATATATATACACTGACCATAGAGCCCCCTGTATATATATATATATATACACTGACCATAGAGCCCCCTGTATATACAGTATATACACTGACCATAGAGCCCCCTGTATATATATATACACTGACCATAGAGCCCCCTGTATATATATATACACTGACCATAGAGCCCCCTGTGTATACAGTATATACACTGACCATAGAGCCCCCTGTATATACAGTATATACACTGACCATAGAGCCCCCTGTATATATATATATACACTGACCATAGAGCCCCCTGTATATATATATACACTGACCATAGAGCCCCCTGTATATACTGTATATATACACTGACCATAGAGCCCCCTGTATATATATATATATATATACACTGACCATAGAGCCCCCTGTATATATATATATATACACTGACCATAGAGCCCCCTGTATATACAGTATATACACTGACCGGAGAGCCCTCTGTATATATATATACACTGACCATAGAGCCCCCTGTATATATATATACACTGACCATAGAGCCCCCTGTGTATACAGTATATACACTGACCATAGAGCCCCCTGTATATACAGTATATACACTGACCATAGAGCCCCCTGTATATATATATATACACTGACCATAGAGCCCCCTGTATATATATATACACTGACCATAGAGCCCCCTGTATATATATATATACACTGACCGGAGAGCCCCCTGTGTATACAGTATATACACTGACCATAGAGCCCCCTGTATATACAGTATATACACTGACCGTAGAGCCCCCTGTATATATATATACACTGACCGGAGAGCCCCCTGTGTATACAGTATATACACTGACCATAGAGCCCCCTGTATATATATATATATATATATATATATATATATATATATACACTGACCGGAGAGCCCCCTGTATATACAGTATATACACTGACCGGAGAGCCCCCTGTATATACAGTATATACACTGACCATAGAGCCCCCTGTATACAGTATATACACTGACCGGAGAGCCCCCTGCATATATATATACACTGACCATAGAGCCCCCTGTGTATATATATATATATATACACTGACCGGAGAGCCCCCTGTATATACAGTATATACACTGACCGGAGAGCCCCCTGTATACAGTATATACACTGACCGGAGAGCCCCCTGTATATACAGTATATACACTGACCATAGAGCCCCCTGTATATATATATACACTGACCATAGAGCCCCCTGTATATATATATATACACTGACCATAGATCCCCCTGTATATACAGTATATACACTGACCATAGAGCCCCCTGTATATACAGTATATACACTGACCGGAGAGCCCCCTGTATACAGTATATACACTGACCGGAGAGCCCCCTGTATATACAGTATATACACTGACCATAGAGCCCCCTGTATATATATATATACACTGACCATAGATCCCCCTGTATATATATATATACACTGACCATAGAGCCCCCTGTATATATATATATACACTGACCGGAGAGCGCCCTGTGTATACAGTATATACACTGACCATAGAGCCCCCTGTATATATATATACACTGACCGGAGAGCCCCCTGTATATACAGTATATACACTGACCATAGAGCCCCCTGTATATATATATACACTGACCATAGATCCCCCTGTATATATATATACACTGACCGGAGAGCGCCCTGTGTATACAGTATATACACTGACCGGAGAGCCCCCTGTATATACAGTATATACACTGACCATAGAGCCCCCTGTATATATATATACACTGACCATAGATCCCCCTGTATATATATATACACTGACCATAGATCCCCCTGTATATATATATACACTGACCATAGAGCCCCCTGTATATATATATATATACACTGACCGGAGAGCGCCCTGTGTATACAGTATATACACTGACCGGAGAGCCCCCTGTATATACACTGACCGGAGAGCCCCCTGTATATACAGTATATACACTGACCATAGAGGCCCCTGTATATATATATATACACTGACCGGAGAGCCCCCTGTATATACAGTATATACACTGACCGGAGAGCCCCCTGTATATATACGTATATATACTGACCATAGAGCCCCCTGTATATACAGTATATACACTGACCATAGAGCCCCCTGTATATATATATATACACTGACCATAGAGCCCCCTGTATATACAGTATATACACTGACCGGAGAGCCCCCTGTATATATATATATACACTGACCATAGAGCCCCCTGTATATATATATATACACTGACCATAGAGCCCCCTGTATATACAGTATATACACTGACCGGAGAGCGCCCTGTATATACAGTATATACACTGACCATAGAGCCCCCTGTATATACAGTATATACACTGACCGGAGAGCCCCCTGTATATATATATATACTGACCATAGAGCCCCCTGTATATACACTGACCATAGAGCCCCCTGTATATATATATACACTGACCGGAGAGCCCCCTGTATATATATATATATACACTGACCGGAGAGCCCCCTGTATATACAGTATATACACTGACCGTAGAGCGCCCTGTGTATACAGTATATACACTGACCGGAGAGCCCCCTGTATATACAGTATATACACTGACCATAGAGCCCCCTGTATATATATATACACTGACCATAGATCCCCCTGTATATATATATACACTGACCATAGATCCCCCTGTATATATATATACACTGACCATAGAGCCCCCTGTATATATATATATACACTGACCGGAGAGCGCCCTGTGTATACAGTATATACACTGACCGTAGAGCCCCCTGTGTATACAGTATATACACTGACCGTTGAGCCCCTGTATATATATATATATATACACTGACCGTAGAGCCCCCTGTATATATACACTGACCGGAGAGCCCTCTGTATATACAGTATATACACTGACCATAGAGCCCCCTGTATATATATATACACTGACCATAGAGCCCCCTGTATATATATATATACACTGACCATAGAGCCCCCTGTATATACAGTATATACACTGACCATAGAGCCCCCTGTATATACAGTATATACACTGACCGGAGAGCCCCCTGTATATATATATATATACACTGACCATAGAGCCCCCTGTATATATATATATACACTGACCATAGAGCCCCCTGTATATACAGTATATACACTGACCGGAGAGCGCCCTGTATATACAGTATATACACTGACCATAGAGCCCCCTGTATATACAGTATATACACTGACCGGAGAGCCCCCTGTATATATATATATACTGACCATAGAGCCCCCTGTATATATATATACACTGACCGGAGAGCCCCCTGTATATATATATATATACACTGACCGGAGAGCCCCCTGTATATACAGTATATACACTGACCGTAGAGCGCCCTGTATATACAGTATATACACTGACCATAGAGCCCCCTGAATATATATATACACTGACCATAGAGCCCCCTGTATATATATATACACTGACCATAGAGCCCCCTGTATATATATATACACTGACCATAGATCCCCCTGTATATATATATACACTGACCATAGAGCCCCCTGTATATATATATATATATATATATATATATATACACTGACCGGAGAGCCCCCTGTATATATATATACACTGACCATAGAGCCCCCTGTATATACAGTATATACACTGACCGTAGAGCCCCCTGTATATACAGTATATACACTGACCATAGAGCCCCCTGTATATATATATACACTGACCATAGAGCCCCCTGTATATACAGTATATACACTGACCATAGAGCCCCCTGTATATATATATACACTGACCATAGAGCCCCCTGTATATACAGTATATACACTGACCATAGAGCCCCCTGTATATATATATATACACTGACCATAGAGCCCCCTGTATATATATATATACACTGACCATAGAGCCCCCTGTGTATACAGTATATACACTGACCATAGAGCCCCCTGTATATATATATACACTGACCATAGAGCCCCCTGTATATACAGTATATACACTGACCGGAGAGCGCCCTCTGGCGTCCACGTCTGGCAGTGCTGATCTCCCAGGTGATGGCGATTAGCGGTCACGTGACTGCAGCCGGTAACGCTGTTCGCTGACCCGTTGCTTGGTGACAGTGAGCGGATGAGAGGCGGGACATGTGACGTCATTTCCGGGGTTGTGGCGCTGACTATGGCGGTGCCTTAAGTGTTGCACGCTCCGGTTCCTGTGATACAGACGCCGTTATGACCCGCGAGGCGGAGACACGTGACGAGCTGCCGGACTGGGCCGGGGCCAAGGAGTTCTACCAGAAATATGACCCAAAAGAGATCGTCGGCAGGTAGTGGGCGGGGCTTGTGGGCGGGGCGAGGGCAAGTGTGAGTCCTTGGTTAGAAGCCCCTCTGTTTCCCGGGTGCTGCGTGACGTCACCGCTGTCGTAGGCGGAGCGCAGGGCCGTCACGTGTGCAGTCCCTGGAGTCGGCGGTAGAGGGCGTGCAGTGCTGTCAGGGTGCAGTACTATGAGTCGGCGGTAGAGGGCGTGCAGTGTGGTCGGGGTGCAGTACCGGGAGTCGGCGGTAGAGGGCGTGCAGTGCTGTCAGGGTGCAGTACCGGGAGTCGGCGGTAGAGGGCGTGCAGTGTGGTCAGGGTGCAGTCCCTGGAGCCGGCGGTAGAGGGCGTGCAGTGCGGTCAGGGTGCAGTCCCTGGAGCCGGCGGTAGAGGGCGTGCAGTCCTGTCAGGGTGCAGTACCGGGAGTCGGCGGTAGAGGGCGTGCAGTGCTGTCAGGGTGCAGTCCCTGGAGCCGGCGGTAGAGGGCGTGCAGTGCGGTCAGGGTGCAGTCCCTGGAGCCGGCGGTAGAGGGCGTGCAGTGCTGTCAGGGTGCAGTACCGGGAGTCGGCGGTAGAGGGCGTGCAGTGCTGTCAGGGTGCAGTACCGGGAGTCGGCGGTAGAGGGCGTGCAGTGCTGTCAGGGTGCAGTCCCTGGAGCCGGCAGTAGAGGGCGTGCAGTGCTGTCAGGGTGCAGTCCCTGGAGCCGGCGGTAGAGGGCGTGCAGTGCGGTCAGGGTGCAGTCCCGGGAGCCGGCGGTAGAGGGCATGCAGTGCTGTCAGGGTGCAGTACTATGAGCCGGCGGTAGAGGGCGTGCAGTGCGGTCAGGGTGCAGTCCCTGGAGCCGGCGGTAGAGGGCGTGCAGTGCTGTCAGGGTGCAGTACTGGGAGCCGGCGGTAGAGGGCGTGCAGTCCTGTCAGGGTGCAGTCCCTGGAGCCGGCGGTAGAGGGCGTGCAGTGCTGTCGGGGTGCAGTCCCTGGAGCCGGCGGTAGAGGGCGTGCAGTGTGGTCAGGGTGCAGTCCCTGGAGCCGGCGGTAGAGGGCGTGCAGTGCTGTCAGGGTGCAGTACCGGGAGTCGGCGGTAGAGGGCGTGCAGTGCTGTCAGGGTGCAGTACTGGGAGCCGGCGGTAGAGGGCGTGCAGTGCTGTCAGGGTGCAGTACCGGGAGTCGGCGGTAGAGGGCGTGCAGTGCTGTCAGGGTGCAGTACCGGGAGTCGGCGGTAGAGGGCGTGCAGTGCTGTCAGGGTGCAGTCCCTGGAGCCGGCGGTAGAGGGCGTGCAGTGCGGTCAGGGTGCAGTCCCTGGAGCCGGCGGTAGAGGGCGTGCAGTGCTGTCAGGGTGCAGTACCGGGAGTCGGCGGTAGAGGGCGTGCAGTGCTGTCAGGGTGCAGTACCGGGAGTCGGCGGTAGAGGGCGTGCAGTGCTGTCAGGGTGCAGTCCCTGGAGCCGGCGGTAGAGGGCGTGCAGTGCTGTCAGGGTGCAGTACTGGGAGCCGGCGGTAGAGGGCGTGCAGTGCTGTCGGGGTGCAGTCCCTGGAGCCGGCGGTAGAGGGCGTGCAGTGCTGTCAGGGTGCAGTACCGGGAGTCGGCGGTAGAGGGCGTGCAGTGCTGTCAGGGTGCAGTACTGGGAGCCGGCGGTAGAGGGCGTGCAGTGCTGTCAGGGTGCAGTACCGGGAGTCGGCGGTAGAGGGCGTGCAGTGCTGTCAGGGTGCAGTACCGAGAGTCGGCGGTAGAGGGCGTGCAGTGCTGTCAGGGTGCAGTCCCTGGAGCCGGCGGTAGAGGGCGTGCAGTGCTGTCGGGGTGCAGTCCCTGGAGCCGGCGGTAGAGGGCGTGCAGTGTGGTCAGGGTGCAGTCCCTGGAGCCGGCGGTAGAGGGCGTGCAGTGCTGTCGGGGTGCAGTACCGGGAGTCGGCGGTAGAGGGCGTGCAGTGCTGTCGGGGTGCAGTCCCTGGAGCCGGCGGTAGAGGGCGTGCAGTGCTGTCGGGGTGCAGTCCCTGGAGCCGGCGGTAGAGGGCGTGCAGTGTGGTCAGGGTGCAGTCCCTGGAGCCGGCGGTAGAGGGCGTGCAGTGCTGTCGGGGTGCAGTCCCTGGAGACGGCGGTAGAGGGCGTGCAGTGCGGTCAGGGTGCAGTCCCTGGAGCCGGCGGTAGAGGGCGTGCAGTGCGGTCAGGGTGCAGTCCCTGGAGCCGGCGGTAGAGGGCGTGCAGTGCGGTCAGGGTGCAGTCCCTGGAGCCGGCGGTAGAGGGCGTGCAGTGTGGTCAGGGTGCAGTCCCTGAAGCCGGCGGTAGAGGGCGTGCAGTGCGGTCAGGGTGCAGTCCCTGGAGCCGGCGGTAGAGGGCGTGCAGTGTGGTCAGGGTGCAGTCCCTGGAGCCGGCGGTAGAGGGCGTGCAGTGTGGTCAGGGTGCAGTACTATGAGTCGGCGGTAGAGGGCGTGCAGTGCGGTCGGGGTGCAGTCCCTGGAGCCGGCGGTAGAGGGCGTGCAGTGCGGTCAGGGTGCAGTCCCTGGAGCCGGCGGCAGAGGGCGTGCAGTGTAGTCAGGGTGCAGTCCCTGGAGCCGGCGGTAGAGGGCGTGCAGTGCGGTCAGGGTGCAGTCCCTGGAGCCGGCGGTAGAGGGCGTGCAGTGCGGTCAGGGTGCAGTCCCTGGAGCCGGCGGTAGAGGGCGTGCAGTGCGGTCAGGGTGCCGTCCCTGGAGCCGGCGGTAGAGGGCGTGCAGTGCGGTCAGGGTGCAGTCCCGGGAGCCGGCGGTAGAGGGCGTGCAGTGTGGTCAGGGTGCAGTACTATGAGCCGGCGGTAGAGGGCGTGCAGTGCGGTCAGGGTGCAGTCCCTGGAGCCAGCGGTAGAGGGCGTGCAGTGCGGTCAGGGTGCAGTACTGGGAGCCGGCGGTAGAGGGCATGCAGTGCAGTCAGGGTGCAGTCCCTGGAGCCGGCGGTAGAGGGCGTGCAGTGCTGTCAGGGTGCAGTCCCTGGAGCCGGCGGTAGAGGGCGTGCAGTGCTGTCAGTACTGGGAGCCGGCGGTAGAGGGCGTGCAGTGCTGTCAGGGTGGAGTCCCGGGAGCCGGCGGTAGAGGGCGTGCAGTGCAGTCCCTGGAGCCGGCGGTAGAGGGCGTGCAGTGCGGTCGGGGTGCAGTCCTGGCAGCCGGCGGTAGAGGGGGTGCAGTCCCTGGAGCCAGCGGTAGAGGTTGTGCAGTGCTGTCAGGGTGCAGTCCCTGGAGCCGGCGGTAGAGGGTGTGCAGTGCGGTCGTGGTGCAGTCCCTGGAGCCGGCGGTAGAAGGCGTGCAGTGCGGTCGGGGTGCTGTCCCGGGAGCTGGCGGTAGAGGGTGTGCAGTGCGGTCGGGGTGCAGTCCCGGAAGCCGGCGGTAGAAGGCGTGCAGTGCGGTCGGGGTGCTGTCCCGGGAGCTGGCGGTAGAGGGTGTGCAGTGCGGTTGGGGTGCAGTCCCTGGAGAGTCGGCGGCAGAACATAGGGTGCGTCCACAGCGCTGCCACTTCCAGATCGTCTGCACACACCCATAGACGGCAGAGAGCATACGGTGCGTCCACAGCGCTGCCACTTCCTGATCGTCTGCACACACCCATAGATGGCAGAGAACATACGGTGCGTCCACAGCGCTGCCACTTCCTGATCGTCTGCACACACCCATAGACGGCAGAGAGCATACGGTGCGTCCACAGCGCTGCCACTTCCGGATCGTCTGCACACACCCATAGACGGCAGAGAACATACGATGCGTCCACAGCGCTGCCACTTCCTGATCGTCTGCACACACCCATAGATGGCAGAGAACATACGGTGCGTCCACAGCGCTGCCACTTCCTGATCGCCTGCACACACCCATAGACGGCAGAGAGCATACGGTGCGTCCACAGCGCTGCCACTTCCTGATCGTCTGCACACACCCATAGATGGCAGAGAGCATACGGTGCGTCCACAGCGCTGCCACTTCCTGAACCTCTGCACACACCCATAGATGGCAGAGAACATACGGTGCGTCCACAGCGCTGCCACTTCCGGATCGTCTGCACACACCCATAGACGGCAGAGAACACACGGTGCGTCCACAGCGCTGCCACTTCCTGATCGTCTGCACACAGCCATAGACGGCAGAGAACATACGGTGCGTCCACAGCGCTGACACTTCCGGATTATCTGCACACACCCATAGACGGCAGAGAACATACGATGCGTCCACAGCACTGCCACTTCCTGATCGTCTGCACACACCCATAGATGGCAGAGAACACGCGGTGTGTCCACAGCGCTGCCACTTCCTGATCGTCTGCACACACCCATAGATGGCAGAGAACATACGGTGCGTCCACAGCGCTGCCACTTCCTGATCGTCTGCACACACCCATAGACGGCAGAGAGCATACGGTGCGTCCACAGCGCTGCCACTTCCTGATCGCCTGCACACACCCATAGACGGCAGAGAGCATACGGTGCGTCCACAGCGCTGCCACTTCCTGATCGTCTGCACACACCCATAGATGGCAGAGAACATACGGTGCGTCCACAGCGCTGCCACTTCCTGATCGCCTGCACACACCCATAGATGGCAGAGAGTATACGGTGCGTCCACAGCGCTGCCACTTCCTGATCGCCTGCACACACCCATAGACGGCAGAGAACATACGGTGCGTCCACAGCGTTGCCACTTCCTGATCGTCTGCACACACCCATAGATGGCAGAGAACATACGGTGCGTCCACAGCGCTGCCACTTCCGGATCGTCTGCACACACCCATAGACGGCAGAGAACACACGGTGCGTCCACAGCGCTGCCACATCCGGATCGTCTGCACACACCCATAGACGGCAGAGAACATACGGTGCGTCCACAGCGCTGACATTTCCGGATTATCTGCACACACCCATAGACGGCAGAGAACATACGATGCGTCCACAGCGCTGCCACTTCCTGATCGCCTGCACACACCCATAGATGGCAGAGAGCATACGGTGAGTCCACAGCGCTGCCACTTCCTGAACCTCTGCACACACCCATAGACGGCAGAGAACATACGGTGCGTCCACAGTGCTGCCACTTCCGGATCGTCTGCACACACCCATAGACAGCAGAGATCATACAGTGCGTCCACAGTGCTGCCACTTCCTGATCGTCTGCACACACCCATAGACGGCAGAGAACATACGGTGCGTCCACAGCGCTGCCACTTCCTGATCGTCTGCACACACCCATTGACGGCAGAGAAAATACGGTGCGTCCACAGCGCTGCCACTTCCTGATCGTCTGCACACACCCATAGACGGCAGAGAACATTTGGTGCGTCCACAGCGCTGCCACTTCCTGATCGTCTGCACACACCCATAGACGGCAGAGAACATACAGTGCGTCCACAGTGCTACCACTTCCTGATCGTCTGCACACACCCATAGACTGCAGAGAACATACGGTGCGTCCACAGCGCTGCCACTTCTGGATCGCCTGCACACACCCATAGACGGCAGAGAACACACGGTACGTCCACAGCGCTGCCACTTCCTGATCGTCTGCACACACCCATAGACTGCAGAGAACATACGGTGCGTCCACAGCGCTGCCACTTCCGGATCGTCTGCACACACCCATAGACTGCAGAGAACATACGGTGCGTCCACAGCGCTGCCACTTCCTGATCGTCTGCACACACCCATAGACTGCAGAGAACATACGGTGCGTCCACAGCGCTGCCACTTCCGGATCGTCTGCACACACCCATAGACTGCAGAGAACATACGGTGCGTCCACAGCGCTGCCACTTCCTGATCGTCTGCACACACCCATAGACTGCAGAGAACATACGGTGCGTCCACAGCGCTGCCACTTCCGGATCGTCTGCACACACCCATAGACTGCAGAGAACATACGGTGCGTCCACAGCGCTGCCACTTCCTGATCGTCTGCACACACCCATAGACTGCAGAGAACATACGGTGCGTCCACAGCGCTGCCACTTCCTGATCGTCTGCACACACCCATAGACTGCAGAGAACATACGGTGCGTCCACAGCGCTGCCACTTCCGGATCGTCTGCACACACCCATAGACTGCAGAGAACATACGGTGCGTCCACAGCGCTGCCACTTCCTGATCGTCTGCACACACCCATAGACTGCAGAGAACATACGGTGCGTCCACAGCGCTGCCACTTCCGGATCGTCTGCACACACCCATAGACTGCAGAGAACATACGGTGCGTCCACAGCGCTGCCACTTCCTGATCGTCTGCACACACCCATAGACTGCAGAGAACATACGGTGCGTCCACAGCGCTGCCACTTCCGGATCGTCTGCACACACCCATAGACTGCAGAGAACATACGGTGCGTCCACAGCGCTGCCACTTCCTGATCGTCTGCACACACCCATAGACTGCAGAGAACATACGGTGCGTCCACAGCGCTGCCACTTCCGGATCGTCTGCACACACCCATAGACTGCAGAGAACATACGGTGCGTCCACAGCGCTGCCACTTCCTGATCGTCTGCATACACCCATAGACTGCAGAGAACACACGGTGCGTCCACAGCGCTGCCACTTCCGGATCCTCTGCACACACCCATAGACTGCAGAGAACATACGGTGCGTCCACAGCGCTGCCACTTCCTGATCGTCTGCATACACCCATAGACTGCAGAGAACACACGGTGCGTCCACAGCACTGCCACTTCCGGATCGTCTGCACACACCCATAGACGGCAGAGAACATACGGTGCGTCCACAGCGCTGCCACTTCCTGATCGTCTGCACACACCCATAGATGGCAGAGAACATACGGTGCGTCCACAGCGCTGCCACTTCCGGATCATTGCACACACCCATAGACGGCAGAGAACACACGGTGCATCCACAGCACTGCCACTTCCTGATCGTCTGCACACACCCATAGATGGCAGAGAACATACGATGCGTCCACAGCGCTGCCACTTCCTGATCGTCTGCACACACCCATAGATGGCAGAGAACATACGGTGCGTCCACAGCGCTGCCACTTCCGGATCATTGCACACACCCATAGACGGCAGAGAACATACGGTGCATCCACAGCGCTGCCACTTCCTGATCGTCTGCACACACCCATTGACGGCAGAGAAAATACGGTGCGTCCACAGCGCTACCACTTCCTGATCGTCTGCACACACCCATAGACTGCAGAGAACATATGGTGCGTCCACAGCGCTGCCACTTCCGGATCATTGCACACACCCATAGATGGCAGAGAACACACGGTGCGTCCACAGCGCTGCCACTTCCTGATCGTCTGCACACACCCATTGACGGCAGAGAAAATACGGTGCGTCCACAGCGCTGCCACTTCCTGATCGTCTGCACACACCCATAGACGGCAGAGAACATTTGGTGCGTCCACAGCGCTGCCACTTCCTGATCGTCTGCACACACCCATAGACGGCAGAGAACATACAGTGCGTCCACAGTGCTACCACTTCCTGATCGTCTGCTCACACCCATAGACTGCAGAGAACATACGGTGCGTCCACAGCGCTGCCACTTCTGGATCGCCTGCACACACCCATAGACGGCAGAGAACACACGGTACGTCCACAGCGCTGCCACTTCCTGATCGTCTGCACACACCCATAGATGGCAGAGAACATACGGTGCGTCCACAGCGCTGCCACTTCCGGATCGTCTGCACACACCCATAGACTGCAGAGAACATACGGTGCGTCCACAGCGCTGCCACATCCTGATCGTCTGCACACACCCATAGATGGCAGAGAACACACGGTGCGTCCACAGCACTGCCACTTCCGGATCGTCTGCACACACCCATAGACGGCAGAGAGCATACGGTGCGTCCACAGCGCTGCCACTTCCGGATCCTCTGCACACACCCATAGATGGCAGAGAACACACGGTGCGTCCACAGCGCTGCCACTTCCTGATCGTCTGCACACACCCATAGACTGCAGAGAACATAAGGTGCGTCCACAGCGCTGCCACTTTCGGATCATTGCACACACCCATAGACGGCAGAGATCATACAGTGCGTCCACAGTGCTGCCACTTCCGGATCGTCTGCACACACCCATAGACGGCAGAGAACATATGGTACGTCCACAGCGCTGCCACTTCCTGATCGTCTGCACACACCCATAGATGGCAGAGAACATACGGTACGTCCACAGCGCTGCCACTTCCTGATCGTCTGCACACACCCATAGACTGCAGAGAACATATGGTGCGTCCACAGCGCTGCCACTTCCGGATCATTGCACACACCCATAGACGGCAGAGATCATACAGTGCGTCCACAGCGCTGCCACTTCCTGATCGTCTGCACACACCCATAGACGGCACAGAACATACGGTGCAGCCACAGCGCTGCCACTTCCGGATCGGCTGCACACACCCATAGACGGCAGAGAACACACGGTGCGTCCACAGCGCTGCCACTTCCGGATCGTCTGCACACACCCATAGACGGCAGAGAACATACGGTGCGTCCACAACGCTGCCACTTCCTGATCGTCTGCACACACCCATAGACGGCAGAGAACATACGGTGCGTCCACAGCGCTGCCACTTCCTGATCGTCTGCACACACCCATAGACGGCACAGAACACACGGTGCATCCACAGCGCTGCCACTTCCTGATCGTCTGCACACACCCATAGACGGCACAGAACATACGGTGCATCCACAGCGCTGCCACTTCCGGATCGTCTGCACACACCCATAGACGGCAGAGAACATACGGTGCATCCACAGCGCTGCCACTTCCGGATCGTCTGCACACACCCATAGACGGCAGAGAACATACGGTGCATCCACAGCGCTGCCACTTCCGGATCGGCTGCACACACCCATAGACGAACATACGGTGCGTCCAAAGTGATCGGGGAGCTTCACTCGCGCACTGAAGCTGTGTGTAATACCCAGCTTCACTGTGCGGCCAGAGCCGCTCATCACGGTCCAAGCACAGCTCAACAATACACTGCTCATGATGTTCCCGGGGTTGTGCCCTCACCTGACTGGTTCCTTGAAGCTGGGCACAAGTTACTGGGGATTTTACCCCTCCGTATAGCCCCCTGTTCACACATCACTGTTGGAGCTGCAGGCAGCGTCTCTGGAACGTTCTCCATCGAGCCCATCAGGGATGTCATTGTTTGGTGATTACATAGCAGCTGCTGGCAATGGATCCGAACTTTTCTCCATTGAAGATGTTATTGGTTGGTGATCACACAGGAGCTGTCGGCAGCGTCTCCAGACTTGTCTCCATATGTTTCGCTGAGGCTATTCGCAACAGTGATTTGAAACCCAGAAGTTTTCCTCCAGCACACTAAGTGCAGAGGGGTTAATCGGTCATCTTGTTTAAGGGCCAGGTTTTTGTGGACAACCAATAGAGCAGGTGGGAAGTCGTCCGCCTTTTCTCCACACCACAGTGTGGTCTGTGGCTTAAGTAGTCGTGCTCCAGAGGCAGTTGGTGTTCAGTGTGTCTGGAGAGTGGTTCTCCAGTGCATTGTCCTGTGAAGGAAAGCTGAACCTTTTGGATGCTGATTTCTCCTGAGCCGGCGGATTTCCCACAGATGGTTGGACTGTTGTACTATTTTGTTTTGCCCTAACGGCCGTGTTTATTTTTTCCTCACTGGGGTATATGCTACATGTATAATAAATAAACCCGTGAAGGACTGTCACGCGCAGTGTAGGAAAGACTCAATGCAATACAAAGGGACTAGGGGAAGGGAGCCCAATACTAGGGAAGGGGAGGAGTGGAGACCCCTAGGCAGATCTAACGTCGCCTTGTCTGCCCTAAAGTTCCCTATATAGGTTTTGCACCTATTGCCAAGCAGGAACCTAATCCCTGCCTGACCTGCTTAGGAAATGAAGGGGCGAGCACTAGTCAATCCCCACTACCTCTAAAGACAGCTGGGATAGACGAACAAGGGGAACGCTTCTGAGAGAAACACAGAAGTCCTCCAGACACCAGAGAGGACGATAGTTGACTGCTGTAGCTCCAAGCCTCAACAGGGGTAAACGAAAATGTCACCGGCAACTCCCAGCAACAAACACCCAGGTCCAAGTGTGTCAACTAGAGTCGGGGGAAGGTTGCCACTGGGTCCAAAATTCAGAAGGATTAAGAAGGTGTCTGCAAAGCCAAACGTAGAGACCTTCTACTGCCAGATGCAGAGTGACTGTCTGTGCAGCTTCTGACTTATCCGTGACCAGGACAAAGAGACAGCGCTCTTGTGCCGACCTCCGTGTCAGCCGAGTGCACCGCCCTACCACATGACCTACAGCCCCAAAGCCTGCTCAGCAGGGACCATCCTACTGACACAAACACAATTTATACTTTTCTTTTTTTTTTTTTTTACAAATTTCTTAAGATTTAGTTTCAATACTTGTATAACAACATTCAGTTCAGTCTCTGTTGTCAGACGGCCAGGAGAATTGTACGGACTTCTCATTTCTACCGCACAAAAAATGGCATAAAAATAACAAAAAAAAAACAACATAGTGGGGTTTTCACACTTTCCGAATTTATTCCCTATTTTTCAGTAGATTGTGTGGTAAAATAAATGTTAATGAAAAGCAAAAAGCGAGCCGATCTGGCGATGGAAGGGAGGAAGAGTCACGGATATTGGATGAAGAGACGAGGACTTGTCTGGGAGAAGGTTCTACCTTTCCTTTATCAGAGCCCCAACCTCCCCATAACCTGTGTAGCGTAGGGGCTCTTTCACACCTCCGTGATGTTCTCGTGCGCCAACAATGGTCCGAGAGTCATCAGTCTGTGCTGCCATCAGAATCTGCTCGGTCATGTGTGCATGGACCGCGGCCCCATTATGGGGACAAGTGCTATCCATGAAAAACGCAGAGCATGCTCGTATACAAAATGTCAGGTGTGAACGAGGCCTTATGTGACATGTTCTCTTGTACGGACAGGATGATAAATGCAATGGTTTGGTTTATATGCACTCACTACTGCAGACACTGGCCTGGCGGGAACCCGTCTGGATATCGCTTACAGGGGTCCTCGTCCCGGAGTAGAGGCTCTGCGTTAGGAAACAGGATAGAAAGTTGTAATTGGTCCTCCTTGCTGTTCTCAGGGGAGTGTCGAGCACGGTGCGGCGCTGCATCCACAGAGAGACTGGACGGCAGTACGCCGTGAAGATCATAGAGGTGACGCCAGAACGGATGAGTCCAGAACAGCTGCAAGAAGTCCGGCTGTCAACAGCCAAAGAAATGGAGATCCTACACCAGGTGTCCCAGCATCCCTTCATCAGTGCGTACCAAATCCCATCTCCATCATATGTCCCCCATCAGTCCCTGCACAAGTCCTCACATCTCCATCATTCAGCTCCTATAGTGGTCTCTGCTCTTGCGTACTCCTCCTCGTGTCTCTGCCTCCATCGTTCTCCTATAGTGGTCTCTGCTCCTGTGTACTCCTTGTGTCTCTTCCTCCGTTTGCTGTATACAGTGGTCTCTGCTCCTGTGTACACCTCCTCGTGTCTCTCCCTCCATCATTTGCTCTATACAGCGGTCTCTGCTCCTACGTACACCTCCTTGTGCCTTCCTCCATTGTTTGCTTTATACGGTGGTCTCTGCTCCTGCGTACACCTCCTCGTGTCTCTCCCTTCATCATTTGCTGTATACAGCGGTCTCTGCTCCTACGTACACCTCGTCTCTCCCTCCATCATTTGCTGTATACAGCGGTCTCTGCTCCTATGTACACCTCCTTGTCTCTCCCACCATCATTTGCTGTATACAGCGGTCTCTGCTCCTACGTACACCTCCTTGTCTCTCCCTCCATCATTTGCTATATACAGCGGTCTCTGCTCCTACGTACACCTTGTCTCTTCCGCCATCGTTTGCTCTATACAGCGGTCTCTGCTCCTACGTACACCTCCTTGTCTCTCCCTCCATCATTTGCTGTATACAGCGGTCTCTGCTCCTACGTACACCTCCTTGTCTCTCCCTCCATCATTTGCTATATACAGCGGTCTCTGCTCCTACGTACACCTTGTCTCTTCCCCCATCGTTTGCTCTATACAGCGGTCTCTGCTCCTACGTACACCTCGTCTCTCCCTCCATCATTTGCTGTATACAGCGGTCTCTGCTCCTACGTACACCTCGTCTCTTCCGCCATCGTTTGCTTTATACAGCGGTCTCTGCTCCTACGTACACCTCCTTGTTTCTTCCTCCATTTGCTGTATACAGTACTCTCCTCCTTCATACACCTCATGTCTCTGCTCCTGCCTACACCTACTTGTCTCTTCCTCCGTGGGTAGCTTTGTATAGCAGTCTCTTCTCCTGTGTATGCCTCCTCACTACTCTGCTCTTTCGTCTTTGGCTTCTTTTTTGCTTCTGACTAGTGATGAGCGAACATGTTTGATTGTTAACTGAGGGTGCTAACGGTGTTTTTGACATGCTTGAAAAATATGTTTGAGTCCCCGTACCCGCATTTCTTGCGGCTGTTAGGCAATCCTCAAACAAATTTTTCGAGCACGGTGAAGTCACTCTGTTAGCACCCTCGGATAACACCTTATTTGAGCACGTTCGGTCATCACTACTCCTGACCTCTTCTCTCGTTTTCTTGCAGTAACACTGATTGATTCTTATGAATCCTCCACATTCATTTTCCTGGTATTCGACTTGTGAGTATGATCGAGTTGTTTGCAGATTGAGCTTCAGGTTATTTTGCTGATTTTCATGGACAGTATTTTTGGCTAGGATGAAGAGAGGGGAGCTGTTTGACTATCTAACGGAGAAGGTGACCCTGAGTGAGAAGGAGACCAGGTGGGTTCACAGTTTTTGGTGGGAGCATCTGTTTTTTTTTTGTCTGGTATCCGCAGATGGAGGTGTCTTTTATGAGCAGATGATGCAACAATCTGAGGACCCATTTCTGCTTTCAGACTCCAGTCCTGGCTCTTCGGAGGCTTGTTGTTTTTCCCTGTTAACAGGCTCTGAAAGGCTGTAGCACTGGGCGGTAAATAAGTCTACATGACTTAACTTTCCCACTTGGACAAATTATTACTTGGTTTAGTTTTTAGAAGTTCCCGAGTCAGCAAAACATGTGTAACCTCTTCTGCACAATCAGCTGTATTTGTCTTTTTTTTTTAGAGCCGACATCTTGTAACTGGAGCAGATGAAGCCCCTCTTAGTCAATGTTCATGGAAACAAGTCCCTGTCATTTTACCTTTGTGATATTCTAAGTATAATTTCTGTATTCCAGGTGTATCATGCGCTCTCTTTTGGAGGCAGTCTCGTATCTACATGCAAATGAGATTGTACACCGTGATCTGAAACCAGAGAATATTCTGATGGATGACTGTCTGAACATCAAGCTTTCTGACTTTGGCTTCAGTTGTGTCTTGAAACCTGAGGAGAAGCTTCGAGGTGCTGTCCTTTTCTTTGTCTGAAAAGTATATGACACTGGTCGGATTTATTCATCGCTGCTTAGTGTTGGTGGCATGTTTTGTTCCTCTGACATTCTTTGATCTGTTCTTTATTTGGTGACCAGAGCTTTGTGGCACACCAGGATATTTAGCTCCAGAAATCCTGAAGTGTTCGATGGATGAAACACACCCTGGATATGGGAAAGCGGTGGATCTGTGAGTATCTGAGGCTCATGCTGGATCACTACGTGATGAAACCTCTTTATGATTGAGAAGCTGTAGGACAAGGATCTGTCAGTTGACACTTGTAGCAAGGTGGTCTCTTGTCTGTTGTAGGTGGGCATGTGGCGTGATCATGTTTACACTACTGGCTGGCTCTCCTCCCTTCTGGCATCGTAGACAGATGTTAATGCTTCGGATGATTATGGATGGACGATATCAGTTTGGATCTCCTGAATGGGATGACCGATCTGCAACAGCAAAGGATCTGGTGAGGTCCCTGGGGCCTCAGATTGGGGACAGATGAGCAGTCAGGATGTGTTTTTGAGCCTTGACTGTTTTTCTGTCTTTAGATTTCCCATCTTCTTGAGGTGTGTCCAGAGAATCGCCTTACTGCAGACCAGGCTCTTCAGCACAGATTTTTCCAAAGTCACCAGCGAGAGCGTGGCTCCAATGTCACACCACATTGCCGATTTCGGGTGAGTGTGCTCTTCATCCTTCAGCAGCACTTTGTGACGTTCCTAGTCATTAATTTAATCAGTTCTTGTTAATGATGAATGTACAAATATCAAGTGTCGATAGATCTGTGGACTATTCTCTTCCCCAGATTGCAGCCTGGACAGCGTTGGCTTGTGTTCGTATTTTGGTGAGATGGCGACAAGCTCGGCCCGTCACCCGTGGACTCCTCATGAGAGACCCATATGGGATGAAGGGCATCAGAAGACTTATTGATGCCTGTGCTTTCCGGATCTATGGGCATTGGGTGAAAAAGGGAGAAAGACAGAATCGTGCAGCTTTATTTCAGAACCAGCCCAAAGCCCTATTATTGACAGTGGGAGATGACGACGAGCATGATGGAGACTTATAACGTCATGACTGATGGTGAATCTGTCTGATAGGTCAATACGTGTGTTGAACGTTTTTCAGTGTGGAGGAGACTACGGGTATTCAGCACAGATTTGTCATGGGGCGAGTCGCTCCCTACTCTAGAACAGTACGTTATATTGCACGTGTCATAGGTGACCATGCGTCCTCGCAGAGAGCAGACTGATGCCCAAATGTGTAGAATTCATAGTGCCGTGGACGCTACGTGTTTGACCACACATAATTTTCATTGCTCTGATGTTTCTATGGCTCAGACAGATGAAACAGAAAAAGTCCTATTATCTGCCCTACGTTCTAGCATTGGTCAATTCTTATATGTTGATATACATTCCCATACTTTAGTTACTGTGGTTTTTCCCCCTAATTATTAAAGTGTCATTATGGAGTGAACACGCATGGTCTACAATCCATGAACTATCATCCTCTAGCAACCAGTGATGCCCCGCAGATCCGGACAAGGTACTAGAACGTAAAACGTAGTGTCATCAGCCAGACCCCCAGTCAGGGCCAGCAGCCGTCAAGAATCATCTTAGGTCTAAAGCAAGAACCCATCAAGGTCACATCTAAAATGCAAACAGGAATGGGATCTAGAATCAGATGTACAATGTTTAACACAACTGTAATATTGTCACATTAATCAATCACAATGGTCTTTAGGGATTCCTCGCATGACCAAGTAGTGACCATGTTCCTGTCCCATGGAGACATCAGGAGCAATGGTCCACGATTCACAGGATGGAGATATCAGGAGTGCTAGTCCCGGGACTCGCAGGATGGTGACATCAGGAGTGATGGTCCCGGGTCTCACAGGATGGTGACATCAGGAGTGATGGTCCCGGGTCTCACAGGATGGTGACATCAGGAGTGATGGTCCCGGGTCTCACAGGATGGTGACATCAGGAGTGATGGTCCCGGGTCTCACAGGATGGTGACATCAGGAGTGATGGTCCCGGGTCTCACAGGATGGTGACATCAGGAGTGATGGTCCCGGGTCTCACAGGATGGTAACATCAGGAGTGATGGTCCCGGAATTCGCAGGATGGTGACATCAGGAGTGATGGTCCCGGGTCTCACAGGATGGTGACATCAGGAGTGATGGTCCCGGGTCTCACAGGATGGTAACATCAGGAGTGATGGTCCCGGGTCTCACAGGATGGTAACATCAGGAGTGATGGTCCCGGGTCTCACAGGATGGTGACATCAGGAGTGATGGTCCCGGGTCTCACAGGATGGTGACATCAGGAGTGATGGTACCAGGTCTCACAGGTTGGAGAGCGCTGGAGATATCAGGAGCGATGGGCCATGGCTCACAGGATGGAGACATCAGCAGAGTCTGTGACATATAAGGAGCGATGCTTTACTTTGTGACATTTGGTGCTGACATCTCGTCTGGCTTCTGACATTCACACTTTCAGTATTTGGTCTGTATTGTATATCAATAAGCCCAAAACAGCAGTGGGTGAAAAATGCAGAAGTGGTGACATGTTTCTATGATATTATTCCACTCCTGATTTTGGCTAAAAAATACTGATGTAAAATACTGAATGTATGAATGTGGCCTTAGTCATAAAATGTATACAGGTGACTACAGTGGTACATGCAGCTCTGCTCATCTGCTACCAAATGCCCCATGTCACCCATCATGCTCTGCCAATGCCCAGTGCCTGCTACTCCTTCCCCCCCACCAATGCCTACTACTCTCCCACCCCACCAACACTCAGTGCCTGCTACTCCTTCCCCCACCAACACTCAGTGCCTGCTGCTCTCCCACCCCACCAACGCTCAGTGCCTGCTGCTTTCCCACCCCACCAACGCTCAGTGCCTGCTACTCTCCCACCCCACCAACGCTCAGTGCCTGCTACTCCTTCCCCCCACCAACGCTCAGTGCCTGCTACTCCTTCCCCCCCCCAACGCTCAGTGCCTGCTACTTTCCCACCCCACCAACGCTCAGTGCCTGCTACTTTCCCACCCCACCAACGCTCAGTGCCTGCTACTCTCCCACCCCACCAATGCTCAGTGCCTGCTACTCCTTACCCCCACCAACGCTCAGTGCCTGCTACTCCTTCCCCTCAACGCTCAGTGCCTGCTACTTTCCCACCCCACCAGCACTCAGTGCCTGCTACTCTTCCACCCCACCAAAGCTCAGTGCCTACTACTCTCCCACCCCACCAATGCTCAGTGCCTGCTACTCTCCCACCCCACCAACGCTCAGTGCCTGCTACTCCTTCCCCCCAACGCTCAGTGCCTGCTACTCCTTCCCCCCCACCAACGCTCAGTGCCTGCTACTTTCCCACCCCACCAACGCTCAGTGCCTACTACTCTCCCACCCCATCAATGGTCAGTGCCTGCTACTCCTTCCCCCCCAACGCTCAGTGCCTGCTACTTTCCCACCCCACCAACGCTCAGTGCCTGCTACTCTTCCACCCCACCAAAGCTCAGTGCCTACTATCCCACCCCACCAACGCTCAGTTCCTGCTACTCTCCCACCCCACCAACGCTCAGTGCCTGCTACTCCTTCCCCCCAACGCTCAGTGCCTGCTACCCTCCCACCCCACCAATGCTCAGTGCTTGCTACTCCTTCCCCCCAACATGCAGTGCCTGCTACTCCTTCCCCCCAACGCGCAGTGCCTGCTACTCTCCCACTTTACCAACGCTCAGTGCCTGCTACTCCATCCCCCCACCAACGCTCAGTGCTGGCTACTTTCCCTCCCCACCAACGCTCAGTGCCTGCTACTCCTTCCCCCCCACCAATGCTCTGTGCCTGCTACTCTCCCACCCCAATAACGCTCAGTGCCTGCTACTCCTTCCCCCCACCAACGCTCAGTGCCTGCTACTTTCCCACCCCACCAACGCTCAGTGCCTGCTACTCCTTCCCCCCACCAACGCTCAGTGCCTGCTACTTCTTCCACCACCAACGCTCAGTGCCTGCTACTTTCCCACCCCACCAACGCTCAGTGCCTACTACTCCTTCCCCCCAACAACGCTCAGTGCCTGCTACTCTCCCACCCCACCAACGCTCAGTGCCTGCTACTCCTTCCCCCCACCAACGCTCAGTGCCTGCTACTCCTTCCCCCACCAACGCTCAGTGCCGGCTACTTTCCCACCCCACCAACGCTCAGTGCCTGCTACTCCTTCCCCCCACCAACGCTCAGTGCCTGCTACTTTCCCACCCCACCAACGCTCAGTGCCTGCTACTCCTTCCCCCCCACCAATGCTCAGTGCCTGCTACTCCTTCTCCCACCAATGCTCAGTGCCTGCTACTTTCCCACCCCACCAACGCTCAGTGCCTACTACTCTCCCACCCCACTAACACTCAGTGCCTACTACTCTCCCACACCGCCAACGCTCAGTGCCTGCTACTTTCCCACCCCACCAACGCTAACTGCCTGCTACTCTCCCACCCCACCAACGCTCTGTGCCTGCTACTCTCCCACCCCACCAACGCTCAGTGCCTGCTACTCCTTCCCCCCACCACTCAGTGCCTGCTACTCCTTCCCCCCACCAACGCTCAGTGCCTGCTACTTCTTCCCCCACCAACGCTCAGTGCCTGCTACTTTCCCACCCCAACAACGCTCAGTGCCTGCTACTCTCCCACACCGCCAACGCTCAGTGCCTGCTACTCCTTCCCCAACAACGCTCTGTGCCTGCTACTCTCCCACCCCACCAATGCTCAGTGCCTGCTACTCCTTCCCCCCACCAACGCTCAGTGCCTGCTACTTTCCCACCCCACAACGCTCAGTGCCTGCTACTCTCCCACCCCACCAATGCTCAGTGCCTGCTACTCTCCCACCCCACCAATGCTCAGTGCCTGCTACTCTCCCACCCCACCAACACTCAGTGCCTGCTACTCCTTCCCCCACCAACACTCAGTGCCTGCTGCTCTCCCACCCCACCAACGCTCAGTGCCTGCTACTCCTTCCCCCCAACGCTCAGTGCCTGCTACTTTCCCACCCCACCAACGCTCAGTGCCTGCTACTTTCCCACCCCACCAACGCTCAGTGCCTGCTACTCTCCCACCCCACCAATGCTCAGTGCCTGCTACTCCTTACCCCCACCAACGCTCAGTGCCTGCTACTCCTTCCCCCCAACGCTCAGTGCCTGCTACTTTCCCACCCCACCAGCACTCAGTGCCTGCTACTCTTCCACCCCACCAAAGCTCAGTGCCTACTACTCTCCCACCCCACCAATGCTCAGTGCCTGCTACTCTCCCACCCCACCAACGCTCAGTGCCTGCTACTCCTTCCCCCCAACGCTCAGTGCCTGCTACTCCTTCCCCCCCACCAACGCTCAGTGCCTGCTACTTTCCCACCCCACCAACGCTAACTGCCTGCTACTCTCCCACCCCACCAACGCTCAGTGCCTGCTACTCCTTCCCCCCACCACTCAGTGCCTGCTACTCCTTCCCCCCACCAACGCTCAGTGCCTGCTACTCCTTCCCCCCACCAACGCTCAGTGCCTGCTACTTCTTCCCCCACCAACGCTCAGTGCCTGCTACTTTCCCACCCCACCAACGCTCAGTGCCTACTACTCCTTCCCCCCAACAACGCTCAGTGCCTGCTACTCTCCCACACCGCCAACGCTCAGTGCCTGCTACTCCTTCCCCAACAACGCTCTGTGCCTGCTACTCTCCCACCCCACCAACGCTCAGTGCCTGCTACTCCTTCCCCCACCAACGCTCAGTGCCTGCTACTTTCCCACCCCAAAACGCTCAGTGCCTGCTACTCTCCCACCCCACCAATGCTCAGTGCCTGCTACTCTCCCACCCCACCAATGCTCAGTGCCTGCTACTCTCCCACCCCACCAACGCTCAGTGCCTACTACTCTCCCACCACAATGCTCAGTGCCTGCTACTCCTTCCCCCCCACCAACGCTCAGTACCTGCTACTTTCCCACCCCACCAACGCTCAGTGCCTGCTACTCTCCCACCCCACCAACGCTCAGTGCCTACTACTCTCCCACCCCACCAATGCTCAGTGCCTGCTACTCTCCCACCCCACCAACGCTCAGTGCCTGCTACTCCTTCCCCCCACCAACGCTCAGTGCCTGCTACTTTCCCACCCCACCAACGCTCAGTGCCTGCTACTCCTTCCCCACCAACGCTCAGTGCCTGCTACTCCTTCCCCCACCACCACTCAGTGCCTACTACTCTCCCACCCCACTAACACTCAGTGCCTACTACTCTCCCACACCGCCAACTGTTATGTTGAGCTGGTGGTTAGGAGCACTAGAAATGACCAGATGAGCAAACTAGCAATACAGGACGAGCTCTGGGAAGTGGGAGCTCTGCTGACCGCAGCCCCTAATACTATAACAACAACTAGAAATAGCCGTAGAGCGTTCCTGACTCTGCCTAGATGCCTCTTCACAGCCTAAGAGCTAACTACCCCTAAAGATAGAAAATACAGCCTACCTTGCCTCAGAGAAATTCCCCAAAGAAATAGGCAGCCCCCCACATATATTGACTGTGAGTTAAGATGGAAGTCACAAACACAGGAATGAAATAGGTTTCAGCATAGGAGGCCAGACTTAACTAAACAGACTGAGGATAGAAAAGGTATCTTTGCGGTCAGCATAAAAACTAACAAAAAACCACGCAGAGTGTGCAAAAGAAACCACCGCACCGACTCACGGCGCGGTGGTGCCACTCTGCATCCCAGAGCTTCCAGCTAACCGGACAAAATCATGATAGCAAGCTGGACAAAAAAACAGTGGTAACAAATAAGCTAGCAGGGACTTAGCTTTTGCTGAAGTAGACAGGTCATCTGAAAGATCCAAGAGAACTGAACCAGTACTAGGACATTGACAGCTGGCATCAAGTAACGATCTGAGTGGAGTTAAATAGAGCAGCCAGCCAAGGCCTGAACGAGATCAGCTGGAGAAGGAATCTCAGAACCAGCAGCTCCACTCACAGCCACCAGAGGGAGTCCATGAACAGAACTCGCCGAAGTACCATTCATAACCACAGGAGGGAGCTCGAGAACAGAATTCACAACAGTACCCCCCCCTTGAGGAGGGGTCACCGAACCCTCACCAGAGCCTCCAGGCCGCTCCGGACGAGCCAAATGAAAGGCACGAACAAGATCGGCAGCATGAACATCAGAGGCAACCACCCAGGAATTATCCTCCTGACCATAACCTTTCCACTTGACTAGGTACTGAAGTTTCCGTCTCAAAATACGAGAATCCAAAATCTTCTCCACCACATACTCCAACTCCCCCTCAACCAACACCGGGGCAGGAGGATCAACGGAGGGAACCATAGGAGCCACATATCTCCGCAACAACGACCTATGGAACACATTATGGATGGCGAAAGAAGCTGGAAGGTCCAAACTAAATGACACAGGATTAATAATTTCAGAAATCTTATAAGGACCAATGAAACGAGGCTTAAACTTAGGAGACGAAACCTTCATAGGAACAAAACGAGACGACAACCAAACCAAATCCCCAACACGAAGTCGGGGACCAACACAGCGACGGCGGTTAGCGAAACGTTGAGCCTTCTCCTGGGACAATGTCAAATTGTCCACTACGTGAGTCCAAATTTGCTGCAACCTGTCCACCACAGAATCCACACCAGGACAGTCCGAAGGCTCAACCTGCCCTGAAGAAAAACGAGGGTGGAAACCAGAATTACAGAAAAACGGCAAAACCAAAGTGGCCGAGCTGGCCCGATTATTAAGGGCGAACTCAGCCAAAGGCAAGAAGGACACCCAATCATCCTGATCAGCAGACACAAAGCATCTCAGATGTTTCCAAAGTCTGATTGGTTCGTTCGGTTTGGCCATTTGTCTGAGGATGGAAAGCTGAAGAAAAAGACAAATCAATGCCCATCTTAGCACAAAAGGACCGCCAAAATCTTGAAACAAACTGGGAACCTCTGTCCGACACGATGTTCTCCGGAATGCCATGTAAACGAACGACATGCTGGAAAAACAATGGAACCAAATCAGAGGAGGAAGGCAATTTAGACAAAGGTACCAAATGGACCATCTTAGAGAAGCGATCACAAACCACCCAGATAACTGACATCCTCTGAGAGACAGGGAGATCTGAAATAAAATCCATGGAAATATGCGTCCAGGGCCTTTTCGGGACCGGCAAGGGCAAAAGCAACCCACTGGCACGAGAACAGCAGGGCTTAGCCCGAGCACAAGTCCCACAGGACTGCACAAAAGAACGCACATCTCGTGACAAGGAAGGCCACCAAAAGGATCTAGCCACCAAATCTCTGGTACCAAAGATTACAGGATGACCAGCCAACACCGAACAATGAACCTCAGAGATAACTCTACTAGTCCATCTATCAGGGACAAACAGCTTCTCTGCTGGGCAACGGTCAGGTCTATCAGCCTGAAACTCCTGCAGCACCCGCCGCAAATCAGGGGAGATGGCAGACAAAATTACCCCCTCTTTGAGAATACCAGCCGGCTCAGGAACTCCCGGAGAATCAGGCACAAAACTCCTTGAAAGGGCATCAGCCTTCACATTCTTAGAACCCGGAAGGTACGAAACCACAAAATTGAAGCGGGAGAAAAACAGCGACCATTGAGCCTGTCTAGGATTCAACCGCTTGGCAGACTCGAGATAAGTCAGATTCTTGTGATCCGTCAAGACCACCACGCGATGTTTGGCTCCTTCAAGCCAATGTCGCCACTCCTCAAACGCCCACTTCATAGCCAACAACTCTCGATTACCCACATCATAATTGCGCTCAGCAGGCGAAAACTTTCTAGAAAAGAAAGCACATGGTTTCATCACAGAGCCATCAGAACCTCTTTGAGACAAAACAGCCCCTGCTCCAATCTCAGAAGCATCCACCTCGACCTGAAACGGGAGCGAAACATCTGGCTGACACAACACAGGGGCAGAAGAAAAACAACGCTTCAGCTCCTGAAAAGCCTCAACGGCCGCAGAGGACCAATTGACCACGTCAGCACCTTTCTTGGTTAAATCAGTCAATGGTTTAACAACACTAGAAAAATTAGCGATGAAGCGACGGTAAAAATTAGCAAAGCCCAGAAATTTCTGAAGGCTCTTCACAGAAGTAGGCTGAGTCCAATCATAAATGGCCTGAACTTTAACAGGGTCCATCTCGATAGTAGAAGGGGAAAAAATGAAGCCCAAAAATGAAACCTTCTGAACTCCAAAGAGACATTTAGACCCCTTCACAAACAAGGAATTAGCACGAAGGACCTGGAACACCATTCTGACCTGCTTCACCTGAGACTCCCAATCGTCCAAAAAGACCAAAATATCATCCAAATATACAATCATGAATCTATCCAGGTACTTTCGGAAGATGTCATGCATAAAGGACTGAAACACAGATGGAGCATTAGAAAGCCCGAATGACATCACCAAGTACTCAAAATGGCCCTCGGGCGTATTAAATGCTGTTTTCCATTCGTCGCCCCGTTTAATAAGCACAAGATTATACGCCCCTCGAAGATCTATCTTGGTGAACCAGCTAGCTCCCTTAATCCGAGCAAACAAATCAGACAGTAGCGGCAAAGGGTACTGAAATTTGACGGTGATTTTATTAAGAAGGCGGTAATCTATACAAGGTCTCAGAGAACCATCCTTCTTGGCCACAAAAAAGAACCCTGCTCCCAACGGTGACGACGACGGGCGAATATGCCCTTTCTCCAAGGACTCCTTTATATAACTCCGCATTGCAGCGTGTTCTGGCACAGATAAATTGAACAGTCGGCCCTTCGGAAACTTAACTACCAGGAATCAAATTAATAGCACAATCGCAATCCCTATGAGGAGGTAGGGCACTGGATTTGGGCTCATCAAATACATCCCGGTAATCTGACAAGAACTCAGGGACTTCAGAAGGATGGGAAGACGAAATAGACAACAATGGGACATCCCCATGTACCCCTTGACAACCCCAACTGGATACAGACATTGATTTCCAATCCAATACAGGATTATGGACCTGTAGCCATGGCAAACCCAAAACGACCACATCATGCAGATTATGCAACACCAAAAAGCGCATATCCTCCTGATGTGCAGGAGCCAGTACTGAGGCTTATTCTTGGCCAAAGGTGTAGCATCAATTCCTCTCAATGGAATAGGATACTGCAAGGGCTCCAAGAAAAAAACACAGCGCCTGGCAAACTCCAAGTCTATCAAATTCAGGGCAGCGCCTGAATCCACAAATGCCATAACAGAATAGGACGACAAAGAGCAAATCAGAGTAACGGACAAAATAAATTTTGGCTGTACCGTACCAATGGTGGCAGACCTAGCGAACCGTTTAGGGCGCTTAGGACAATCAGAGATAGCATGAGTGGAGTCACCACAGTAAAAACACAGCCCATTCTGACGTCTGTGTTCTTGCCGTTCAGCTCTGGTCAAGGTCCTATTACATTGCATAGGCTCAGGCTTCTGCTCAGAAAACACCGCCAAATGGTGCACATTTTTGCGCTCACGTAAGCGTCGATCAATCTGAATGGCCAAGGACATTGACTCATTCAGACCAGCAGGCGTGGGGAATCCCACCATAACATCCTTAAGGGCTTCAGAAAGACCCTTTCTGAAAATTGCCGCCAGGGCACACTCATTCCACTGAGTAAGCACAGACCACTTTCTGAACTTCTGACAATATACCTCCGCTTCATCTTGACCCTGACACAAAGCCAGCAAAATTTTCTCTGCCTGATCCACTGAATCTGGTTCATCATAAAGCAATCCAAGCGCCAGAAAAAACGCATCTACATTATGCAATGCAGGATCTCCTGGCACAAGGGAAAATGCCCAGTCTTGAGGGTCGCCACGTAGCAAAGAAATAATGATTTTTACTTGCTGAATGGGGTCACCAGAGGAGCGGGGTTTCAAAGCAAAAAACAGTCTACAATTATTTTTGAAATTCAGGAACTTAGATCTATCCCCAGAAAACAAATCAGGAATTGGAATTCTGGGTTCTAACATCGGGTTCTGAACTACATAATCTTGAATGCTTTGTACCCTTGCAGTGAGTTGATCCACACAAGAGGACAGACCTTGAATGTCCATATCTACACCTGTGTCCTGAACCACCCAGAGGTTAAGGGGAAAAGAAATACAAAACACACTGCAGAGAAAAAAAAATGGTCTCAGAACTTTTCTTATCCCTCTATTGAGATGCATTAACACTTTGTGGGCCAGCTGTACTGTTATGTTGAGCTGGTGGTTAGGAGCACTAGAAATGACCAGATGAGCAAACTAGCAATACAGGACGAGCTCTGGGAAGTGGGAGCTCTGCTGACCGCAGCCCCTAATACTATCACAACAACTAGAAATAGCCGTGGAGCGTTCCTGACTCTGCCTAGACGCCTCTTCACAGACTAAGAGCTAACTACCCCTAAAGATAGAAAATACAGCCTACCTTGCCTCAGAGAAATTCCCCAAAGAAATAGGCAGCCCCCCACATATATTGACTGTGAGTTAAGATGGAAGTCACAAACACAGGAATGAAATAGGTTTCAGCATAGGAGGCCAGACTTAACTAAACAGACTGAGGATAGAAAAGGTATCTTTGCGGTCAGCATAAAAACTAACAAAAAACCACGCAGAGTGTGCAAAAGAAACCACCGCACCGACTCACGGCGCGGTGGTGCCACTCTGCATCCCAGAGCTTCCAGCTAACAGGACAAAATCATGATAGCAAGCTGGACAAAAAACAGTGGTAACAAATAAGCTAGCAGGGACTTAGCTTTTGCTGAAGTAGACAGGTCATCTGAAAGATCCAAGAGAACTGAACCAGTACTAGGACATTGACAGCTGGCATCAAGTAACGATCTGAGTGGAGTTAAATAGAGCAGCCAGCCAAGGCCTGAACGAGATCAGCTGGAGAAGGAATCTCAGAACCAGCAGCTCCACTCACAGCCACCAGAGGGAGTCCATGAACAGAACTCGCCGAAGTACTATTCATAACCACAGGAGGGAGCTCGAGAACAGAATTCACAACAGCCAACGTTCAGTGCCTGCTACTCATTCCCCCCACCAACGCTCAGTGCCTGCTACTCTCCCACCCCACCAACGCTCAGTGCCTACTACTCTCCCACCCCACTAACGCTCAGTGCCTACTACTCTCCCACACCGCCAACGCTCAGTGCCTGCTACTCCTTCCCCCCACCAACGCTTAGTGCCTGCTACACTCCCACCCCACCAACGCTCAGTGCCTGCTACACTCAAACCCCACCAACGCTCAGTGCCTGCTACACTCCCACCCCACCAATGCTGAGTGCCTGCTACTCCTTCCCCCAACGCTCAGTGCCTGCTACTCCTTCCCCCCACCAACGCTCAGTGCCTGCTACTCCTTCCCCCCACCAACGCTCAGTGCCTGCTACTCCTTCCCCCCACCAACGCTCAGTGCCTGCTACTCCTTCCCCCCACCAACGCTCAGTGCCTGCTACTCCTTCCCCCACCAATGCTCAGTACCATGGAGAGGATCAGTGCCAGTACTCCCCCTCCCATCTCTACTCTGGTGAAGATTGGTGCCGGTTCTCCCCCTCCCATCTACTCTGGTGAGGATCGGTGCAGGTACCCGCTCTCCCACATCCCTTCTCTGGTGAGGATCAGTACCCGGTACACCCCTCCCATCTCTACTCCGGCGAGGATCAGTGCCGGTACTCCCCCTCCCATCTCTACTCTGGCGAGGATCAGTGCTGGTACTCCCCTTCCCATCTGCTCCGTTGCCTCTGCACCCTCCGCAGCTAGTGGCCCCGGTGGACACCTTTGTCACTTGTCCTCGTATCTTCCATCTTGGAGATTCCATCGTAAATGACTGAGAGATCTAAAGTCACCTACAAGAAAAGATCTGTAATCAGCGCAGCTGCAGAAAAGGGAGAAGGAGGCTTGGGGTAACCAATCAGGTTGCTGCTTCATGGTCTAAAAGGCATCTGAAGAAAGTGTGCTGGAATCTGCTGCTTCCCATGAATACTGCTCCACTTTGCACCAGATCTGTCTGCCCTCCGCACTTCTCACCTGAGGAGTGAACACGTATTTGTACAGCTTGAAATGACGGAAGTATGTATTCACAAAGTAGTCGGACATGTGCAGAAGCTGCTGCGGGGAGAACAGGCCGATACTGAATGGAGGCCGCTGCCGAAAAAAAGAGAGACGTTACATGTGGCCCCCGCCAGGTGCGGAGTCCGCGTACAGCAAGCAAGCAACACTACCATGCGTGTCATCGGTGTACATCCAGGGCTGACGTGAGGAGGGGGTGGGATAACTGGGCAAGGCGGAAATACTAGGAAAGCAAAGGACCCCATGCACAAGGGTCCACAGACGCACAAGGGTCCACAGACGCACAAGGGTCCACAGACGCACAAGGGTCCACAGTCGCACAAGGGCCCATATGCACGCACATGCTAGCGCCCATCTGCCAATTAAACAGCAGCTCACACAGTAGAGGTCTGCAGTACAAGGAGCTCCGCTCTCCTGCCACTCTATCCTGATGGCCATAGGTCATCTTAGGCCAGCAGCCTACAAAACAGCAGGACCATGCATAGGACATCAACACAGATGGTGTGATGTTACTGCATCACTACCCACACCAGGATCCATGCTTAGATAAGTATATGCGAGTCAGTAATTGTAGGGGCTGTGGGTCCATCATACTGTGTGTGGGGTCACAGCATCCTAGAATGTTTGAGTTGGAAGGGACCCCCGGGGTCCTCGTATCCAACCCCCTGCTCAATGCAGGATTTACTAAACCATCTCAGACAGATGTCTGTCCAGCCTCTGTGTGAAGACTTCCTGTAGTGAAATATGTATAGGTTTATGTGTGTAACCAGCAATAATTGAACATCTGTCCTGAGACTGCAGGTCTCACAGGGGGTCACAGCATATGGTATCCTGAGCAGGCAGTCTGTCTCCAATCTCGCCAGGGGGTCTTGCTGGGAACCAGGAAAGGGAAACATTTCACATCTTCTAGCTCTTTTGAATAGAGATGTCAATTACAGCCTGACACTATCTATCTGAGAGAACCTTACACAAAGTGTTCAAAAGAAAATAATATATTCATTGGGGGAGTGGCCGTGGTCCAATCAAAAACAAGCAATTACAAAATTAACCTGAGAGGCTGTTCTAGAAATCTGACCTCCAAGTTAACTCCATAAATTAGACACATACAAAGCCGTTCACAGATTGAGGGCAGCCGAGCTGATGTGTTCTAGTCCATATTCATCTCCCCCTCAGGGAGCAGAAAGCAGACTACAAAGTTAGCTATTTCTGTAAGTTTTTTCCTGTTTATTTTTATAACTGTTTTGCATATTTGTATGTTTTTTTATGACCATATTTTTATACCTTTTTTATTTTAAGCACTGTATCTTTTTATATTAAAGCATAAAACTTTAACAAGTTGAACCTTGTATGTTCTAAAGAATCCATAGCCTTAAACTGTGTGAGCCTTATGATTGGCAGACAGTAGTAGTAATATTTCCAGGACTCATCGCCCGTGTGTTCGGTGAGTGGTGGCAGCGTGTATGAGCGGGTGTGTGGTCTGGGTCGGTGTGTGATTTATGCTCCCATTACAGCATAGGACAGAGGGTGAATGCTGGACTGAGAGAGGGAAGATAGATTAACCCTCGCAGGCACAACCCCAAGTCACGTGCTGAGAGAGGGTACGTGACAAATTGGTGGCAGCACGGTGGGATCCGTGACACTTCCATTGAAGGAGAACTCACCACCTCTCGTGGCAGCCTTTCCACTCATTGATCACCCTATCTGTCAAAAAGTTTTTCTAATATCTAATCTGTATATTCTCCCTTTCAGTTTCATTTCACTGTTTCTTGTGTTTCCATGTGCAAATGAGAATAATGATGATCCCTCTACACTGTGACAGCCCTTCAGAGATTTGTACACCGCTATTAAGTCTTCTCTTAGCCTTCTTTTTTGTAACTAAACATTACCAGATCCTTTAACCGTTCCTCGTAGGACTTTGCAGTTTGCTCACCATCCTAGTAGGTCTTCTCTGGACTTGCTCCTATTTTTCAATGTCTTTTTTAAAATATGGTGCCCAGAACTGGACACAGTATTCCAGATGAGGCCTGACCAAGGAGGAGTAGAGGGGGAGAATTATTTCATGTGATCTAGACTCTTTGCTTCTCTTTATACTTCCTAGAACTGTGTTTGCATTTTTTGCTGCTGCATCACACTGTTGACTCATGTGCAGTCTGTGATCTATTAGCATACCCAAGTGTTTTTAACATGTCCTGTTGCTTAGTTCTAGTCCTCCCATTCTATAGATGTAATTTTTGTTTTTCTTGCCCAGATGTAGAATCTCCCTGTTAAATACAATTTTATTAGTTGCTGCCCATTGTTCAAGCTTATCTAGATCCTTCTGAATCCTTTCTCTGTGTTCTCTAGTGTTAAGGTACCTTCACACATAACGATTTCGTTAACAATATCGTTGCAACATCACGCTTTTTTGTGACGTAGCAACGATCCCGCTAACGATCTCGTTATGTGTGACAGCGACCAACGATCAGGCCCCTGCTGGGAGATCGTTGGTCGTAGGGAATGATCAGGACCTTTTTTTGGTCGCTGATCACCCGCTGTCATCGCTGGATCGGTGTGTGTGACGCCGATCCAGCGACGTGTTCACTTGTAACCAGGGTAAATATCGGGTTACTAAGTGCAGGGCCGCGCTTAGTAACACAATATTTACCCTGGTTACCATTGTAAAAGTTAAAAAAAAAAAACACTACATACTCACATTCCAATGTCTGTCACGTCCCCCGGCGTCAGCTTCCCGCACTGGCTGTCAGTGCCGGCCGTAAAGAAGAGCACAGCGGTGACGACACAGTCAGTGTGGGAAGCTGATGGCGGGGGACGTGACAGACATCGGAATGTGAGTATGTAGTGTTTTTTTTTTTTTTAACTTTTACAATGGTAACCAGGGTAAATATCGGGTTACTAAGCGCGGCCCTGCACTTAGTAACCCGATGTTTACCCTGGTTACCCGGGTGCTGCAGGGGGACTTCGGCATCGTTGAAGACAGTTTCAACGATGCCGAAGTCGTTCCCCTGATCGTTGGTCGCTGGAGAGACCTGTCTGTGTGACAGATCCCCAGCGACCACACAACGACTTACCAACGATCACGGCCAGGTCGTATCGCTTGTCGTGATCGTTGGTAAGTCGTTTAGTGTAACGGTACCTTTAGCTATCCCCCCTCCTAGCTTTACATTGTCTACAAATTTGATTAGTTTACCTTCAGTTCCATTATCTAGATAATTTATAAAAATGTTGAACCACACTGGGGCCAGGACAGAGCCTTGTAGTACCCCACTTGTAACACTGGGGCCATGACAGAGCCTTGTAGTACCCCACTTGTAACACTGGGGCCAGGACAGAGCCTTGTGGTACCCCACTTGTAACACTGGGGCCATGACAGAGCCTTGTAGTACCCCACTTGTAACACTGGGGCCAGGACAGAGCCTTGCGGTACCCCACTTGTAACACTGGGGCCAGGACAGAGCCTTGCGGTACCCCACTTGTAACACTGGGGCCATGACAGAGCCTTGTAGTACCCCACTTGTAACACTGGGGCCAGGACAGAGCCTTGCGGTACCCCACTTGAAACACTCTTACAATTGGATGTGCAATCCTTTATTACCACTCTGTGTACGATCACTGAGCCAGTTAGGAATCCACCTAACTGTAGCCTTGTCAGTCCCATACTTGGTCATTTTCGAGATACTTTATCAAATGCTTTGCTGAAGTCGAGATATACTATATCTACTGCATTTCTCTGATCCGCCCAGTGAGTGATTCCATCATAGAAGGAAATTAGATTAGTCTGGCATGACTTTTTTGCGTTGAACCCATGCTGGCTCTGGTTAATTACTGTATTCTTGCGAGGGGGGTATGTGGGGACAGCTCGCTGTGTAAATGTGAGGGGGGTATGGGGACAGCTCACTGTGTATATGCGAGGGGGGTATGTGGGGACAGCATACTGTGTATATGCGAGGGGGGGTATGTGGGGACAGCTCGCTGTGTATATGGGAGGGGGGTATGGGGACAAGTCACTGTATATGCGAGGGGGGATATGTGGGGACAACTCGCTGTGTATATGTGAGGGGGGTATGGGGACAGCTCGCTGTGTATATGTGAGGGGGGTATGGGGACAGCTCACTGTGTATATGTGAGGGGGGTATGGGGACAGCTCACTGTGTATATGTGAGGGGGGTATGGGGACAGCTCGCTGTGTATATGTGAGGGGGTATGGGGACAGCTCGCTGTGTATATGTGAGGGGGGTATGGGGACAAGTCACTGTATATGCGAGGGGGGTATGTGGGGACAGCATACCGTGTATATGCGAGGGGGGGGTATGAAAACAGCATACTGTGTATATGCGAGGGGGGGTATGTGGGGACAGCTCGCTGTGTATGTGGGGGGGTATGTTGGGACAGCTCACTGTGTATATGCGAGGGGGGATATGTGGGGACAGCTCACTGTGTATATGCGAGGGGGGATATGTGGGGACAGCTCACTGTGTATATGCGAGGGGGGATATGTGGGGACAGCTCACTGTGTATATGCGAGGGGGGATATGTGGGGACAGCTCACTGTGTATATGCGAGGGGGGATATGTGGGGACAGCTCGCTGTGTATGTGGGGGGGTATGTGGGGACAGCTCACTGTGTATATGCGAGGGGGGATATGTGGGGACAGCTCACTATGTATATGCGAGGGGGGATATGTGGGGACAGCTCACTGTGTATATGCGAGGGGGGATATGTGGGGACAGCTCACTGTGTATATGCGAGGGGGGATATGTGGGGACAGCTCACTGTGTATATGCGAGGGGGGATATGTGGGGACAGCTCACTGTGTATATGCGAGGGGGGATATGTGGGGACAGCTCACTGTATATATGCGAGGGGGGATATGTGGGGACAGCTCACTGTGTATATGCGAGGGGGGTATGGGGACAGCTCGCTGTGTATGCGGGGGGGGGGGGTATGGGGACAAGTCACTGTATATGCGTGGGGGGATATGTGGGGCCTGTGAAGAGAGGCCGGTAACATTTTTCACAGTCGATCGTCAGCTCGTGTAGGTTCACCGTTTGTGTGAGGGTGCAATGTGTTAGATTTGGAGTCGTCCCCATTTTTTAGACATCGAGCATGACTTACATGTACAGAGTGACGCAGGAGCAGCTCCTGGAGGCGAGAGTAACACTCCGCAGCGTCCCCCAGAGGTGACCCTACAATGATAGGCAGCATGAGGTGGGTCCGCACATGGCTGACACTGTCCACTCCTCCCCGCGGCGGCGGCTCACCTGCACACAACGCATGCGTCGCCTTCACCACAGACAAGACACAGGACGTCTGCTCTCTGGTAAAGCCGCAGTCCCAGCAGAAGCGCAGCACGTGGTAGTAAAGGTCCAGCAATGCGGAGGCGCGGGGCTCACCGAGGAGTCTCACATTCAGTAATTCACGTAGAGCTCTGGGGAGAGAGGACAGATGATGGAGGTCGGAGGGGGGGACAACATGATCCCATGGGAGTAGATCCCCTCACTACCTGCGCAGATCCTCCGGGCTCCGGGCGATCTCCAGCCTCTGCAGGTCCCCTGCAGTCACATCATTCCTAAGAGACCAAAATGTGTGAGGACTGAGGAACAGATGAGGGGGGGAAGATAGACGACAGGGCGGAGAGGGACGGACAGGGCGGAAGGGGGGAGGCGGAGAGGGCGGAAGGGGGGAGGCGGAGAGGGATAAAAAAGGGCGGAAGGGGGGAGGCGGAGAGGGCGGAAGGGGGGAGGCGGAGAGGGATAAAAAAGGGCGGAAGGGGGGAGGCGGAGAGGGCGGAAGGGGGGAGGCGGAGAGGGATAAAAAAGGGCGGAAGGGGGGAGGCGGAGAGGGTGGAAGGGGGGAGGCGGAGAGGGACGGACAGGGCGGAAGGGGGGAGGCGGAGAGGGACGGACAGGGCGGAAGGGGGGAGGCGGAGAGGGACGGACAGGGCGGAAGGGGGGAGGCGGAGAGGGACGGACAGGGCGGAAGGGGGGAGGCGGAGAGGGACGGACAGGGCGGAAGGGGGGAGGCGGAGAGGGACGGACAGGGCGGAAGGGGGGAGGCAGAGAGGGCGGAAGGGGGGAGGCGGAGAGGGACGGACAGGGCGGAAGGGGGGAGGCGGAGAGGGACGGACAGGGCGGAAGGGGGGAGGCGGAGAGGGACGGACAGGGCGGAAGGGGGGAGGCGGAGAGGGACGGACAGGGCGGAAGGGGGGAGGCGGAGAGGGACGGACAGGGCGGAAGGGGGGAGGCGGAGAGGGACGGACAGGGCGGAAGGGGGGAGGAGGAGAGGGACGGACAGGGCGGAAGGGGGGAGGCGGAGAGGGACGGACAGGGAGGAAGGGGGGAGGCGGAGAGGGACGGACAGGGCGGAAGGGGGGAGGCAGAGAGGGCGGAAGGGGGGAGGCGGAGAGGGACGGACAGGGCGGAACGGGGGAGGCGGAGAGGGACGGACAGGGCGGAACGGGGGAGGCGGAGAGGGACGGACAGGGCGGAAGGGGGGAGGCGGAGAGGGACGGACAGGGCGGAAGGGGGAGCAGAGAGGGCGGAAGGGGGGAGGCGGAGAGGGACGGACAGGGCGGAAGGGGGGAGGCGGAGAGGGACGGACAGGGCGGAAGGGGGGAGCAGAGAGGAGCGGACAGGGCGGAAGGGGGGAGGCGGAGAGGAGCGGACAGGGCGGAAGGGGGGAGGAGGAGAGGGACGGACAGGGCGGAAGGGGGGAGGCGGAGAGGGACGGACAGGGAGGAAGGGGAGAGGGACGGACAGGGCGGAAGGGGGGAGGCAGAGAGGGCGGAAGGGGGGAGGCGGAGAGGGACGGACAGGGCGGAACGGGGGAGGCGGAGAGGGACGGACAGGGCGGAACGGGGGAGGCGGAGAGGGACGGACAGGGCGGAAGGGGGGAGGCGGAGAGGGACGGACAGGGCGGAAGGGGGGAGCAGAGAGGGCGGAAGGGGGGAGGCGGAGAGGGACGGACAGGGCGGAAGGGGGGAGGCGGAGAGGGACGGACAGGGCGGAAGGGGGGAGCAGAGAGGAGCGGACAGGGCGGAAGGGGGGAGGCGGAGAGGAGCGGACAGGGCGGAAGGGGGGAGGAGGAGAGGGACGGACAGGGCGGAAGGGGGGAGGCGGAGAGGGACGGACAGGGAGGAAGGGGGGAGGCGGAGAGGGACGGACAGGGCGGAAGGGGGGAGGCAGAGAGGGCGGAAGGGGGGAGGCGGAGAGGGACGGACAGGGCGGAACGGGGGAGGCGGAGAGGGACGGACAGGGCGGAACGGGGGAGGCGGAGAGGGACGGACAGGGCGGAAGGGGGGAGGCGGAGAGGGACGGACAGGGCGGAAGGGGGGAGCAGAGAGGGCGGAAGGGGGGAGGCGGAGAGGGACGGACAGGGCGGAAGGGGGGAGGCGGAGAGGGACGGACAGGGCGGAACGGGGGAGGCGGAGAGGGACGGACAGGGCGGAAGGGGGGAGGCGGAGAGGGACGGACAGGGCGGAAGGGGGGAGCAGAGAGGGCGGAAGGGGGGAGGCGGAGAGGGACGGACAGGGCGGAAGGGGGGAGGCGGAGAGGGACGGACAGGGCGGAAGGGGGGAGCAGAGAGGAGCGGACAGGGCGGAAGGGGGGAGGCGGAGAGGAGCGGACAGGGCGGAAGGGGGGAGGAGGAGAGGGACGGACAGGGCGGAAGGGGGGAGGCGGAGAGGGACGGACAGGGAGGAAGGGGGGAGGCGGAGAGGGACGGACAGGGCGGAAGGGGGGAGGCAGAGAGGGCGGAAGGGGGGAGGCGGAGAGGGACGGACAGGGCGGAACGGGGGAGGCGGAGAGGGACGGACAGGGCGGAACGGGGGAGGCGGAGAGGGACGGACAGGGCGGAAGGGGGGAGGCGGAGAGGGACGGACAGGGCGGAAGGGGGGAGCAGAGAGGGCGGAAGGGGGGAGGCGGAGAGGGACGGACAGGGCGGAAGGGGGGAGGCGGAGAGGGACGGACAGGGCGGAAGGGGGGAGCAGAGAGGAGCGGACAGGGCGGAAGGGGGGAGGCGGAGAGGAGCGGACAGGGCGGAAGGGGGGAGGAGGAGAGGGACGGACAGGGCGGAAGGGGGGAGGCGGAGAGGGACGGACAGGGAGGAAGGGGGGAGGCGGAGAGGGACGGACAGGGCGGAAGGGGGGAGGCAGAGAGGGCGGAAGGGGGGAGGCGGAGAGGGACGGACAGGGCGGAACGGGGGAGGCGGAGAGGGACGGACAGGGCGGAACGGGGGAGGCGGAGAGGGACGGACAGGGCGGAAGGGGGGAGGCGGAGAGGGACGGACAGGGCGGAAGGGGGGAGCAGAGAGGGCGGAAGGGGGGAGGCGGAGAGGGACGGACAGGGCGGAAGGGGGGAGGCGGAGAGGGACGGACAGGGCGGAAGGGGGGAGCAGAGAGGAGCGGACAGGGCGGAAGGGGGGAGGCGGAGAGGAGCGGACAGGGCGGAAGGGGGGAGGAGGAGAGGGACGGACAGGGCGGAAGGGGGGAGGCGGAGAGGGACGGACAGGGAGGAAGGGGGGAGGCGGAGAGGGACGGACAGGGCGGAAGGGGGGAGGCAGAGAGGGCGGAAGGGGGGAGGCGGAGAGGGACGGACAGGGCGGAACGGGGGAGGCGGAGAGGGACGGACAGGGCGGAACGGGGGAGGCGGAGAGGGACGGACAGGGCGGAACGGGGGAGGCGGAGAGGGACGGACAGGGCGGAAGGGGGGAGGCGGAGAGGGACGGACAGGGCGGAAGGGGGGAGGCGGAGAGGGACGGACAGGGCGGAAGGGGGGAGCAGAGAGGGCGGAAGGGGGGAGGCGGAGAGGGACGGACAGGGCGGAAGGGGGGAGGCGGAGAGGGACGGACAGGGCGGAAGGGGGGAGCAGAGAGGAGCGGACAGGGCGGAAGGGGGGAGGCGGAGAGGAGCGGACAGGGCGTGGGAGAACTCAGGGCAGAGGGGAGGAAACTTAGGGTGGCAGGGTTGACTCAGGATGGTGGTTGTAGATTATTTACCACATGTAGACTTTTAGTTTTGTTATCTTTTCCTGAAAAAGAAGAAACAGATTATTAGAGCTCCACCTCTCCCCCCCCCTCCCCCTCACCGGGCCCCGGCCCCCACTCCTCCTCTCCAGGCCCCCTCCTCCACTCCTCCTCACCGGGCCCCGGCCCACTCCTCCTCACAGGGCCCCGGCCCCCTCCTCCGCTCCCCCACATCCGGCCCCGGCCCTCTCCCCCCATCACCGGGCCCACTCCTCCGCTCCTCCTCACCGGGCTCCCGCTTTCCTCACTCATCTTTCGGCGTCTGGTCTCCCTGACAACAGTTTATCTGAAGCCCGGCACACTGTTACCATGGGTAACGGCGGCTGGGCGGGGTTCGTTCACCATCAGCCAATAATAATCCGGCCTCTTATAACTGACAAGCTCAGCAGCCAATAGCAGTGAGCGTGAGGCCCTGGGACGTTAAAGGAGCGCTGTCAGCTATCAAGGCGCATGCGCAGAGATGTGAGGGGAGATCCGACTACTAAGGGAAGATGGCGGACACGGTAAGAGCGAGCACGGGCCGCGGTATCCAGCTGTGAACGGCGCGAGGCGCAGAACTACCGCCCCCTGCTGCCCGCATGAGCGTAATGACGTCACGTCTGGGGACCGATAATAATGATGATGTCTGAAGGGAAGGATGACCCCAATAACGGCCGCGGGCGTCGGGGAGTCTGAGTCCGGCTACAGGCAGGACTACAGTGCTCCGACTGCCGAGCCCCGTGAAGCCCCGCCCCCAGCACTGATTGGCAGCTGTCTCTGTGTAACCCCGCCCCCAGCACTGATTGGCAGCTGTCTCTGTGTAACCCCGCCCCCAGCACTGATTGGCAGCTGTCTCTGTAACCCCGCCCCCAGCACTGATTGGCAGCTGTCTGTGTAACCCCGCCCCCAGCACTGATTGGCAGCTGTCTGTGTAACCCCGCCCCCAGCACTGATTGGCAGCTGTCTGTGTAACCCCGCCCCCAGCACTGATTGGCAGCTTTCTTGTGTAACCCCGCCCCGAGCACTGATTGGCAGCTGTCTCTGTAACCCCGCCCCCAGCACTGATTGGCATTTGTGTGTAACCCCGCCCCCATCACTGATTGGCACCTGTCTCTGAAACCCCACCCCCAGCACTGATTGGCATTTGTTTGTGTGTAACCCCGCCCCCAGCACTGATTGGCAGCTTTCTTGTGTAACCCCGCCCCCAGCACTGATTTGCAGATGTCTATGTGTAACCCCGCCCCCAGAACTGATAGGCTAATATCTGTAACTCCGCCCTCAGCACTGATAGGCTGCTGTCTTTGTGTAACCCCTCTCCCCGCAGTGATTGGCAGCTTTCTGTATAACCCCGCCCATGTACTGTATGCAGACAGCAGCCAATCACTGCTGGGGGGCGGAGTTATACTGCATGGTAGGAGGACAGTCATCGTTTGCTTTGATTTTAACACAACTGCAGCTGATGCTGGGTCGCTGCTGCCTCCTTGCTGCTTTCTCGCTGCCTTGTCGCTGCCTCCTCGCTGCTTCCTCGCTGTCTCCTCCCTTCTTCCTCGCTGTCTCCTCCCTTCTTCCTCGCTGTCTCCTCCCTTCTTCCTCGCTGTCTCCTCCTTTCTTCCTCGCTGCCTCCCCGCTGCTTCCTCGCTCCTCCTTCTTCCTCGCTGTCTCCTCCTTCTTCCTCGCTGTCTCCTCCCTTCTTCCTCGCTGTCTCCTCCCTTCTTCCTCGCTGTCTCCTCCCTTCTTCCTCGCTGTCTCCTCCCTTCTTCCTCGCTGTCTCCTCCTTCTTCCTCGCTGTCTCCTCCCTTCTTCCTCGCTGTCTCCTCCCTTCTTCCTCGCTGTCTCCTCCCTTCTTCCTCGCTGTCTCCTCCCTTCTTCCTCGCTTCTTCCTCGCTGTCTCCTCCCTTCTTCCTCGCTGTCTCCTCCCTTCTTCCTCGCTGTCTCCTCCCTTCTTCCTCGCTGTCTCCTCCCTTCTTCCTCGCTTCTTCCTCGCTGTCTCCTCCCTTCTTCCTCGCTGTCTCCTCCCTTCTTCCTCGCTGTCTCCTCCCTTCTTCCTCGCTTCTTCCTCGCTGTCTCCTCCCTTCTTCCTCGCTGTCTCCTCCCTTCTTCCTCGCTGCCTCCCCGCTGCTTCCTCGCTCCTCCTTCTTCCTCGCTGTCTCCTCCTTCTTCCTCGCTGCCTCCTCCCTTCTTCCTCGCTGTCTCCTCCCTTCTTCCTCGCTGTCTCCTCCCTTCTTCCTCGCTTCTTCCTCGCTGTCTCCTCCCTTCTTCCTCGCTGTCTCCTCCTTTCTTCCTCGCTGCCTCCCCGCTGCTTCCTCGCTCCTCCTTCTTCCTCGCTGTCTCCTCCCTTCTTCCTCGCTGTCTCCTCCCTTCTTCCTCGCTGTCTCCTCCCTTCTTCCTCGCTGTCTCCTCCCTTCTTCCTCGCTGTCTCCTCCCTTCTTCCTCGCTGTCTCCTCCCTTCTTCCTCGCTGTCTCCTCCCTTCTTCCTCGCTGTCTCCTCCCTTCTTCCTCGCTGTCTCCTCCCTTCTTCCTCGCTGTCTCCTCCCTTCTTCCTCGCTGTCTCCTCCCTTCTTCCTCGCTGTCTCCTCCCTTCTTCCTCGCTGTCTCCTCCCTTCTTCCTCGCTGTCTCCTCCCTTCTTCCTCGCTGTCTCCTCCCTTCTTCCTCGCTGTCTCCTCCCTTCTTCCTCGCTGTCTCCTCCCTTCTTCCTCGCTGTCTCCTCCCTTCTTCCTCGCTGTCTCCTCCCTTCTTCCTCGCTGTCTCCTCCCTTCTTCCTCGCTGTCTCCTCCCTTCTTCCTCGCTGTCTCCTCCCTTCTTCCTCGCTGTCTCCTCCCTTCTTCCTCGCTGTCTCCTCCCTTCTTCCTCGCTGTCTCCTCCCTTCTTCCTCGCTGTCTCCTCCCTTCTTCCTCGCTGTCTCCTCCCTTCTTCCTCGCTGTCTCCTCCCTTCTTCCTCGCTGTCTCCTCCCTTCTTCCTCGCTGTCTCCTCCCTTCTTCCTCGCTGTCTCCTCCCTTCTTCCTCGCTGCTTCCTCGCTGTCTCCTCCCTTCTTCCTCGCTGTCTCCTCCTTTCTTCCTCGCTGCCTCCCCGCTGCTTCCTCGCTCCTCCCTTCTTCCTCGCTGTCTCCTCCTTCTTCCTCGCTGTCTCCTCGCTGCTTCCTCGCTGCCTCCCTGCTGCTTCCTCGCTGCTTCCTCACTGCTTCCCCACTCCTCCCTTCTTCCTCGCTGTCTCCTCCCTTCTTCCTCGCTGCCTTCTCACTTTTTCCTCGCTTCCTCCCTACTCACTGCCTCCTCGCTGCTCGCTGCCTCCTTACTGCTTCCTCACTGCTCACTGTCTCCTCGCTGCCTCCTCGCTGCCTACTCTGTACATTGTGCTGCTCTCAGGTGACCATCTCCCTGTGATTTCAGGGAGTGTTGGCGGTGGTTGTCATAGATACGAGGCGGTGACGTCAGTGATCACCTCTGTTTACTGGTTGTAGATATGACACATCGACCGCTTAGAGACCGCCACATCTGCTGAAGTGACCACAACCAAGACCAATATGTCCGCCCCCGGTAACAAGAGAGCATCGGGGGACGGAGTGTCTGGCCCCCCGGAGAAGAAGCCCAACCATGAGGAGAAGACGCCGACAACGCTGATCGAGCCCATCCGCCTGGGTGGCATCTCCTCTACGGTCAGTGCGCCCCTCTTCCCCAGCGCATCACTCGCGCCTCTTCCTTGCCGCTCCCTCACCTCCTCCCCCATGCTGCCTTTTTTCCCTGACACCCCCCTCCTCCTCGGCGCCTCTTCCTCTGTGCCCTCCTCAACCCTCCTCCATAGCGCTCCCGCATCCTCCTCGGAGCCTCCCTCTCGTCCATCCTCCTCTGCCCTTGCCCCTCCTCCTGTGTCCCCCCTCGCCCCTCTTCCCCGGCGCGTCCCTCGAACTCTGCTCCCCCTCTTGTCCTTCCTCCTCTGTGCCCCCCCTTGCCCCTCTTTCTCTGCCGCTCCCTCACCCCCTCCTCCATGGCGCCTTTTTTACCTGGCACCCCCCTCAACCTCGGCGCTCCTTCCTCGAGGCCCCCTCCTCCTCCTCAGAGCCTCCCTCTTCCTCTGCACCCTTCCTCGTCCCTCCTCCTCTTCCTCCTCCTCTGCCCTCGCCCCTCCACCCCTGTGTCTTCCAACCCCCCCCTCTTGGCCTCTTCCTCCTCAGCACATCCTTCATCCTTCGCCCCTCTTCCTTGGTGCATCCCACGCCCATCCCCCTTCTGCCCCTCCTTCTCTGCGTAGCGCCCCTTCACCCCTCCTCCCTGGAGCCCCTCCTGCTTAGTGGCACCTCACCCTTGCCCCTCTTTCTCTGCGCCCCACCCTCGCCCCTCCTCTGCGCCCCTCCTCCTCGTTGGCCCCTTTTGCCCCTCATCCTCGGCGCTTTCCTAGCCCCATCTCCCCAGCAGCCTTCTCACTTGTCCTCTCCTCCTCCTCGGCCTCCCCTCCTCCTCTGCTCCTCTTCACCCCAGTGACCTTCTCACCCATCCTGCCTTCCTCCCCTTCGCCCCTCCTCCCCGCCGTCCTTCTTGCTCCTCCTCTCCGCTGGCCTTCTCGCCCCTCCTCCTCGCCCCTCCTCCTCGCCCCTCCTCCTCGCCCCTCCTCCTCGCCCCTCCTCCTCGCCCCTCCTCCTCGCCCCTCCTCCTCGCCCCTCCTCCTCGCCCCTCCTCCTCGCCCCTCCTCCTCGCCCCTCCTCCTCGCCCCTCCTCCTCGCCCCTCCTCCTCGCCCCTCCTCCTCGCCCCTCCTCCTTGCCTCTCCTCCTCCTCCTTCTCGCTCCTCCTCCTTCTCGCTCCTCCTCCTTCTCGCTCCTCCTCCTTCTCGCCTATCCTCCTCCTTCTTGCCCTCCTCCTCGCCCCTCCTCCCCGCTGGCCTTCTCACCCCTCCTCCTCCTCCTCCTAGCCCCTCCTCCTCCTCCTAGCCCCTCCTCCTCCTTCTCGCCCCTCCTCCTCCTTCTCGCCCCTCCTCCTCCTTCTCGCCCCTCCGCCGGCCTTCTCGCCCCTCCTCCTCCTTCTCGCCCCTCCGCCGGCCTTCTCGCCCCTCCTCCTCCTTCTCGCCCCTCCTCCTCCTTCTCGCCCCTCCTCCTCCTTCTCGCCCCTCCTCCTCCTTCTCGCCCCTCCTCCTCCTTCTCGCCCCTCCTCCTCCTTCTCGCCCCTCCTCCTCCTTCTCGCCCCTCCTCCTCCTCGCCTCTCCTCCTCTTTTTCGCCCCTCCTCCTCCTCGCCTCTCCTCCTCCTTCTCGCCCTCCTCCTCGCCTCTCCTCCTCGCCCCTCCTCGCCTCTCCTCCTCTTTTTCGCCCCTCCTCCTCCTCGCCTCTCCTCCTCCTTCTCGCCCTCCTCCTCGCCTCTCCTCCTCGCCTCTCCTCCTCCCCCCTCCTCGCCTCTCCTCCTCCTTTTCGCCCCTCCTCCCTGCCGGCCTTCTCGCCCCTCCTCCTCCTCCTCGCCTCTCCTCCTCCCCCCTCCCCGCCGGCCGCTCTTTCTCACTGATGACTTCTGCTCTCAGGAGGAGATGGACATGAAGGTCTTACAGTTTAAGAACAAGAAGCTGGCGGAGCGTCTGGAGCAGCGTCAGGGGGTGGAGGACGAGCTCCGCGAGAAGATCGAGAAGCTGGAGAAGCGACAAGCCACGGACGACGCCACGCTGCTAATTGTCAACCGCTACTGGAGCCAGGTGAGTGAGAGGATGGAAAAAAGGGGGCTCGGCTGCTAGAAGATTGGGGGGCTGGGGACCGTCATGGGAGGTCTGGCAGGACAGTGAGGGGGTCAGGACCGTTGGGGGCTGTGTGTGGGGCGGCCTCCGCTGTGCTCCGCGCTCTGCTGATTCTCGCGCCTCTTTCCAGCTGGATGAGAACGTACAGCTGCTGCTGAAGCGCTACGACTCCGATCCCGGCGCTGCTGTGGATGCGCCACCGGAGAATGCCGAGAATCCCACCGAGCCGGAGGCTGCAGAGGAGCCGCTTATCGAGGCGTCCGACTGCAAAGGTACCTAATGTCTGATTAATCCGGGGGAAGTCTGGTCACACCCCGCAGGACCAGGACTCGCCGCTCCCTACAGCCGATGTTTAGTGCCGCGCAAAACAGGTCAGAGGACAAAATGCTGCCAGAAGCGTCCAGTCACATCCTCCAAGTCCCTCCGTCTTCAGTACCTGGTGACCGCCAGTAGCTGGTGACCACCGTCGCCTCCGTCGTCAGTAGCTGGTGACCACCGTCGCCTCCGTCGTCAGTAGCTGGTGACCACCGTCGCCTCCGTCGTCAGTAGCTGGTGACCACCGTCGCCTACATCATCAGTAGCTGTTGACCGCCCGTGTGATCCCAGGCAGACGGATGAAGTAAGATCAGGGCTCCGGGGCCGGATCATCACCCCCAGGTGTTCTGTGTATGAGGGTTGTGTGGATCTCTCCATGTGCTCTCAGGCAGACAGGTGACGTAAGGTCAGGGCTCCGGGGCCGGATCATCACCCCCAGGTGTTCTGTGAATGAGGGTTGTGTGGATCTCTCCATGTGATCTCAGTCAGACGGATGAAGTAAGATCAGGGCTCCGGGGCCGGATCATCACCCCCAGGTGTTCTGTGTATGAGGCTTGTGTGGATCTCTCCATGTGATCCCAGGCAGACGGATGAAGTAAGGTCAGGGCTCCGGGGCCGGATCATCACCCCCAGGTGTTCTGTGTATGAGGCTTGTGTGGATCTCTCCATGTGATCCCAGGCAGACGGATGAAGTAAGATCAGGGCTCCGGGGCCGGATCATCACCCTCAGGTGTTCTGTGTATGAGGGTTGTGTGGATCTCTCCATGTGATCTCAGGCAGACGGATGAAGTAAGGTCAGGGCTCCGGGGCCGGATCATCACCCCCAGGTGTTCTGTGTATGAGGCTTGTGTGGATCTCTCCATGTGATCTCAGGCAAACGGATGAAGTAAGGTCAGGGCTCCGGGGCCGGATCATCACCCCCAGGTGTTCTGTGAATGAGGGTTGTGTGGATCTCTCCATGTGATCTCAGTCAGACGGATGAAGTAAGATCAGGGCTCCGGGGCCGGATCATCACCCCCAGGTGTTCTGTGTATGAGGCTTGTGTGGATCTCTCCATGTGATCCCAGGCAGACGGATGAAGTAAGGTCAGGGCTCCGGGGCCGGATCATCACCCCCAGGTGTTCTGTGTATGAGGCTTGTGTGGATCTCTCCATGTGATCCCAGGCAGACGGATGAAGTAAGATCAGGGCTCCGGGGCCGGATCATCACCCTCAGGTGTTCTGTGTATGAGGGTTGTGTGGATCTCTCCATGTGATCTCAGGCAGACGGATGAAGTAAGGTCAGGGCTCCGGGGCCGGATCATCACCCCCAGGTGTTCTGTGTATGAGGCTTGTGTGGATCTCTCCATGTGATCTCAGGCAAACGGATGAAGTAAGGTCAGGGCTCCGGGGCCGGATCATCACCCCCAGGTGTTCTGTGTATGAGGGTTGTGTGGATCTCTCCATGTGATCCCAGGCAGACGGATGAAGTAAGATCAGGGCTCTGGGGCCGGATCATCACCCCCAGGTGTTCTGTGTGTGAGGGTTGTGTGGATCTCTCCATGTGATCTCAGGCAGACGGATGAAGTAAGATCAGGGCTCCGAGGCCGGATCATCACCCCCAGGTGTTCTGTGTATGAGGGTTGTGTGGATCTCTCCATGTGATCTCAGGCAGACGGATGAAGTAAGATAAGGGCTCCGGGGCCGGATCATCACCCCCAGGTGTTCTGTGTATGAGGGTTGTGTGGATCTCTCCATGTGCTCTCAGGCAGACGGATGAAGTAAGATCAGGGCTCCGAGGCCGGATCATCACCCCCAGGTGTTCTGTGTATGAGGCTTGTGCGGATCTCTCCATGTGATCCCAGGCAGACGGATGAAGTAAGATCAGGGCTCCGAGGCCGGATCATCACCCCCAGGTGTTCTGTGTATGAGGCTTGTGCGGATCTCTCCATGTGATCCCAGGCAGACGGATGCAGTAAGATCAGGGCTCCGGGGCCGGATCATCACCCCCAGGTGTTCTGTGTATGAGGGTTGTGCGGATCTCTCCATGTGATCCCAGGCAGACGGATGCAGTAAGATCAGGGCTCCGGGGCCGGATCATCACCCCCAGGTGTTCTGTGTGCGAGGCTTGTGTGGATCTCTCCATGTAATCTCAGGCAGACAGGTGACGTAAGGTCAGGGCTCCGGGGCCGGATCATCACCCCCAGGTGTTCTGTGTGTGAGGGTTGTGTGGATCTGTCCATGTGATCCCAGGCAGACGGATGAAGTAAGGTCAGGGCTCCGGGGCCGGATCATCACCCCCAGGTGTTCTGTGTGCGAGGCTTGTGTGGATCTCTCCATGTGATCCCAGGCAGACGGATGAAGTAAGATCAGGGCTCTGGGGCCGGATCATCACCCCCAGGTATTCTGTGTGCGAGGCTTGTGTGGATCTCTCCATGTAATCTCAGGCAGACAGATGATGTAAGGTCAGGGCTCCGGGGCCGGATCATCGCCCCCAGGTATTCTGTGTATGAGGGTTGTGTGGATCTCTCCATGTAATCTTAGGCAGACGGATGAAGTAAGGTCAGGGCTCCGGGGCCGGATCATCACCCCCAGGTGTTCTGTGTATGAGGCTTGTGTGGATCTCTCCATGTGATCTCAGGCAGACAGGTGACGTAAGGTCAGGGCTCCGGGGCCGGATCATCACCCCCAGGTGTTCTGTGAATGAGGGTTGTGTGGATCTCTCCATGTAATCTCAGGCAGACGGATGAAGTAAGGTCAGGGCTCCGGGGCCGGATCATCACCCCCAGGTGTTCTGTGTATGAGGCTTGTGTGGATCTCTCCATGTGATCTCAGGCAGACGGATGAAGTAAGATCAGGGCTCTGGGGCCGGATCATCACCCCCAGGTGTTCTGTGTGTGAGGGTTGTGTGGATCTCTCCATGTGATCTCAGGCAGACGGATGAAGTAAGATCAGGGCTCCGAGGCCGGATCATCACCCCCAGGTGTTCTGTGTATGAGGGTTGTGTGGATCTCTCCATGTGATCCCAGGCAGACGGATGAAGTAAGATCAGGGCTCCGGGGCCGGATCATCACCCCCAGGTGTTCTGTGTATGAGGGTTGTGTGGATCTCTCCATGTGATCTCAGTCAGACGGATGAAGTAAGATCAGGGCTCCGGGGCCGGATCATCACCCCCAGGTGTTCTGTGTATGAGGGTTGTGTGGATCTCTCCATGTGATCTCAGGCAGACGGATGAAGTAAGGTCAGGGCTCCGAGGCCGGATCATCACCCCCAGGTGTTCTGTGTATGAGGCTTGTGCGGATCTCTCCATGTGATCCCAGGCAGACGGATGCAGTAAGATCAGGGCTCCGGGGCCGGATCATCACCCCCAGGTGTTCTGTGTATGAGGGTTGTGTGGATCTCTCCATGTGATCTCAGGCAGACGGATGAAGTAAGATCAGGGCTCCGGGGCCGGATCATCACCCCCAGGTGTTCTGTGTATGAGGGTTGTGTGGATCTCTCCATGTGATCTCAGTCAGACGGATGAAGTAAGATCAGGGCTCCGGGGCCGGATCATCACCCCCAGGTGTTCTGTGTATGAGGGTTGTGTGGATCTCTCCATGTGATCCCAGGCAGACGGATGCAGTAAGATCAGGGCTCCGGGGCCGGATCATCACCCCCAGGTGTTCTGTGTATGAGGGTTGTGCGGATCTCTCCATGTGATCTCAGGCAGACGGATGAAGTAAGGTCAGGGCTCCGGGGCCGGATCATCACCCCCAGGTGTTCTGTGTATGAGGCTTGTGCGGATCTCTCCATGTGATCCCAGGCAGACGGATGCAGTAAGATCAGGGCTCCGGGGCCGGATCATCACCCCCAGGTTTTCTGTGTGCGAGGCTTGTGTGGATCTCTCCATGTAATCTCAGGCAGACAGGTGACGTAAGGTCAGGGCTCCGGGGCCGGATCATCACCCCCAGGTGTTCTGTGTATGAGGCTTGTGCGGATCTCTCCATGTAATCTCAGGCAGACGGATGAAGTAAGGTCAGGGCTCCGGGGCCGGATCATCACCCCCAGGTGTTCTGTGTGTGAGGGTTGTGTGGATCTGTCCATGTGATCCCAGGCAGACGGATGAAGTAAGGTCAGGGCTCCGGGGCCGGATCATCACCCCCAGGATTCCTCATCCTTACTGACATCTACTGGATTTTGGGGGTCGTTGATGTAGAAGGGACAATAAGTCGAGAAGCTAAACGTCACCCGTCCTACATTCACTGTGACCCTGAGATGCTGGACATTCCCCAGCTGTGGTCCCTGAGGGCCCCCACTATTCAGTTTCATCACACATATTACATGGTGGAGACAGGAGGCCACCAGATACTGAGGACGGAGGGGACGGGCGATCACCAGATACGGAGGCGGGGGTGGTGACTCTGCCTCATGGTCATTGATACACACAGGCCATTAACCCTTCTGTTACCAGGAGCTTCTCTGCAGCATTTCTTTTGTGCCGTGCGGTAGGTTGAGGTTCTGCTGGGGGTTGTAGTCCGTCCTCTGAGGCCGTAGCACTAGGTAATGGGGGTGTTGTGTGCTTTGGATTGTCGGCGGGTGGCAGCCATTGTGTTGTGTCGGGGGTCCCGGCGCAGCGTCCGTGGATCTCACCTCTGCTCTCCGCTGTCTGCAGACGCCTCGGCCCCCCCAGCAGCTCCTCCAGTGCAGCCCTCCCCCGGCGTCCTCCCAGAATCCTCTCTGACGTTCCTGGCCACCCTCGCGAGCAGCACCCCGGAGGAGATGGAGCTGCAGCTGCAGGATCGCATGGAGTTCAGTAAGCGAGCCGTGTCCTGCATCCTGGAGACCTCCATCAAGCTGCACGGCCGGATGCAGGAGCTGTGCGAGCGCAGCGCTGGTAAGTGACCCCGCATCCTGGCGCAGAGCAGAGAGCATGATGGGATGTCACCCACGTATTCTGTGCCCCCCAGACACTGATCCGGTGGAGGAGACGCATCGAGCGCAGAACAAGGAGGTCTTCACTGAGAACCACAAACTGCAGGACCTGGCGACCGTCCTCCAGGAGAAGCACCACCGCATCTCACTGCAGGTGCGGACCCCCAACATCACCATAGCGGGGTCTTCTCCATACATATGTGTGTGTGTGTGTGTATAGTACTGGAGGAGCCCGGTACATGAAACAGGGTCTTATCCCCTCTATACAGTTGTGTGGAAACTGTTTGCCTCTTTCTGACCAAAAGACCCTCAAAAGCTCGACCTCGTGCCGCGATCCAAAGAAATGCTGGAACAAATGAGAAACAGAGTGAGAAGATCTGAGGTTGTGGGTTGTAACAACCACCAGGCAGGTTAACGAGGCGACTGTTCTTTATTCCATACATCCATGGTTGGGCAACAAATCCAGGTAGATGGCCGACATACAGTGTCCTCAGTCCACAAGACCCCAATCTGAGATCGGTAGTTCCACTGGCCCCGTACCAGGCGATACCTACTGTCTCCCAACTTTTGGTTGGCCCACAGCCTTTGGCATCTCCAGTCGATACAGTGTGTAGTCACAGCCCATGTTCCTCCAGACGATGGATATCACGACTGTAGCTCATGGAGACTCCTCCAGCCAACAACCGATCTCCAAACTCCATAGATCATCCATCCATTCATCCATCCATCCATCCATCCCAGCTTGGATCCTCTCTCTTCTCAGTCACTCCAACAACTGCCGGATTCAACCTATGTGTCTCTTTCCCCCTCCCACTGAAACATTTTCCTTTAGCACCCAGAACAAGGCATATTCCATCACCTGGGCTGATGTGAGACCCCCTGTGGTGACGCCCCCCCTGGGTCTACTGTCTCCATCCACACAATGGGCCTAGGCTGGAAGAACAATGGATTGATCGGATGAGTGCTTTACATTGACCCTTAAGGTACCGTCACACTCAGCGACGCTGCAGCGATATAGACAACGAGCCGATCGCTGCAGCGTCGCTGTTTAGGTCGCTGTACAGACGTCAAACACAGCAGCTCCGCAACGATGCAGGAGCGATCCTGTGACGTAACGGCGACTCACTTATCGTTCTCACAGGTCGTTAGCTCCATGTAAAACATTGCTGACATCGTTGCTTTTGCTGTCAAACATGACGATACACGCCGACCTGACGACCAAATAAAGTTCTGGACTTCTAGCTCCGACCAGCGATATCACAGCGGGATCCAGATCGCTGCTGCGTGTCAAACACAACGATATCGCTATCCAGGACGCTGCAACGTCACGGATCGTTGTCGTTCTCGTTGTACAGTTGTTTAGTGTGAAGGTACCTTTAGCAGCCTCCTGTCTGGCCTTAGCTATACATAAGATCCAGCCTGCAGTAAGTCAGTGTATGTAACATTGATTCCTGAGGATAAACTGATGAGCGAGAAAATCACTAATAAAACACAGCAAGAAAATCTTGAATAAAACATAACAAAACTGGTGCTCCGTGCTGGAAAAAATCTCCCCTCTACGTCCTTTTCTCTTATAGTCTTTAGTAAGCGGCCATATTCTCACACAAAGTAATTGAGATCTATCAGTCTGGAAAAGGTTAGAAAGCTATTATCCACAAATGGCAAAAACAAGGAATAGTGGTTATTCTTCCCAAAATTACCCCAAGAGCGCAGCGACAACTCATCCAAGAGGTCACAAAAGTCCCTACAACAAAGACCTGCAGGCCTCCCTTGCCTCAGTTAAGGTCAGTGCTCATGACCCTACCATAAGCAAGAGACTGGGCAAACATGGCCTGCATGGCAGAGTTTCAAGACGAAAACCACTGCTGAACAGTAAAAGCATAAAGGCTCATCTCAGTTTTGCCACAAAACATCTTGATGATCCCCAAGACTTTTGGGAGAATACCCTGTGGGCTGACGAGATAAAAGCTGAACTTTTTGGAAGACCTATACCCCATTACATCTGGTGTAGATGTAACAGCATTTCAGAAAAGGAACAGCATACCAACAGTAAAATATGGTGGTGGTAGTGTGATGGTCTGGGGCTGTTTTGTTGCTTTATGACCCAGAAGACTTGCTGTGGTAAATGGAACCATGAATTCTAATGTCTACCAAAAAATCCTGAGAATGTCCGGCCATTTGTTTGTGACCTCAAGCTGAAGCGCACTTGGGTTATGCAGCAGAACAATGATCCAAAACACAACAGCAAGTCCACGTCTGAATGGCTTAAGTAAAAGAAAACTGACTTTGGAGTGGCCTAGTCAAAGTCCTGACCTTAATTCAACTGAGATGCTGTAATGACCTTTAAAAAGGCGGTTAATGCTTGGAAACCTCCAATGTGGCGGAATTACAACAATACTGCAGAGAGGAGCGGCCAAAATTCCTCCAGAGCGTTGTAAGCTCATTGCCAGTTATCACTAACGCTTGATTGCAGTTGTTGCTGCTAAGTGTAGCCCAGCTTTTAGGTTTAGGGGACAATCACTTTTTCCACACAACTGTATATAGTACTGGAGGATCCCAGTACATGACACAGTGAGGTCTTATCCCCTATGTGCCGCATCCCTTCGTCCCCTCTGACTCGCCCTCTGGTCTCGGCCTCCAGCACCACGAGCTCCAGGACCGCGTCACTTCATCAGAAACCAAAGTGTCAGAAATGGAGCGAAGCATCGAGGATCTGCAGTGGGACATTGAGAAACTGCGCAAACACGAGCAGAAGCTGAACCGCCACCTGGCGGAGGCCCTGGAGCAGGTATGTGCCCCTCTGGTCACCGTGCTGCTCCTCTGACGGGGGCCGCCCCCATTCCTGCTCTGAACCCCATGACCGGCCATCCAGCAAAAACTCACTCTCACCCATGGACACCCCACTGTCGGCTGCCTTGTTCTCCATCCATCAGGTGGCTGCTCTTCTCTACCTTCCCAATCTACCACAGGTGGCCGTTCCTCTCTGTCCCAAACCCCCCCCATGGGTGGCAGCCCTGCAATTCCCCCCCCCCCACCTCCATGGGCAGCCATCCCACTCTCCCCTATCCTTCCCTCACGCTACCCTGCCATAGGTAGCCTCCCAGTCTCCCCCATTTTCTCGACGACTGTCCATCCCGCTCTCCCCCACAACCAGCCATCCAATTCCCTCCCATCCTCCTCCACAACCAGCCTTCCTGCTTTCCTCCATCGACTTTGCCATCCTGTCCCCCAACCCCCCACTACAGGCCGCACCTCCCCCATGACTGTCCCTTCCAATCTCCCCTCAACCAGCCATCCAATTCTCTCCCTTCCTCCTCCACTGCCGGCCTTCCTGCTTTCCTCCATCGACTTCGCCATCCTGACCCCCACTACAGGCCGCATCTCTCCCACGACTGTACCTCCCACTCTCCCCCACAACCAGCCTTCCTACTGTCCCCTCCCCCAAAACCGGCCTTCCTGCTTTGTCCCATCGACTCCGCCATCCTGTCCCCGACCTCCCCACGGCTGGCCGTCCTGCTTTCCTCAGGTTCCCTCGTTATTTTTCCATAGCTAAATTCTGGACACCACATCTCTGGAAGTTCTGGAAGTTTCCAGGGAGGACAGACGACTCTGACTGTGCAGAAGGTAATGGGGTCCTGTCTGGTTATGTCTGAAGTCCTCTGCTGCTGCCGCCTTCTGCATCGTCTCTTTTCTCAGTTTGAGATGCTGAATGCCGAGCTGGAACAAAACCAAGAATTGGCGAACGGTCGCATGTGTGAGCTGGAGAAGCTGCAGAACGAGCTGCAAGCGGCCGTGCGGCTGAAGGAGAAGCTGAAGGTCCGTGTCCAGAGTAACGGATGAGTCTTTGGAGGAGAAACCTTGGGAAGGGTCCCTGGGCTTTGGGTAGGTGGGTCTCTTGGGGCTTGCAATCTTCACCAAGTTCCTATTACAGCTTGATCTGCGGACCCTCCCGGAGGAGGTGGTCAGGGGGACACAGGACTTCCGCTGTCTGCAGTCCCAGTTCTCACTTCTGTATAACGAGTCACTGCAGGTGAAGACTCAACTGGATGAAGCGCGAGCGCTGCTCCTGAGCACGAAAAACAGCCATCTGCGGCAGATCGAACGCATGGAGGTAAGCATTCTACTGGGGCGTCGTTACTACCATGGCAGCCCTTTGTTGTGACCGCCCGCTCTGGTTTCTGCTTCCACAGAGCGAGGAGCTGTCTGTACAGAAGAAGCTGCGCACAGAGGTGATCCAGCTGGAGGACACGCTCGCTCAGGTGCGCAAGGAGTACGAGATGCTGAGGATCGAGTTTGAGCAGAATCTGGCTGCCAACGAACAAGCAGGTAAGGGGAAACGCGCTTCCGACACTGCTCCTCCGACACTGCCATTGCTGGAGGATAACGCCTCTCTTATAGGTCCCATTAATCGTGAAATGCGTCATCTGATCGGAAGTCTCCAGAACCACAACCACCAGCTGAAGGGCGACGTGCAGCGGTACAAGCGCAAGGTGCGAGATGCCCAAGGAGAGGTGAGTAAGTTGAGGGGGTGGAGGTTGTGCGGCGCCCCATGTGTGTGTGGTGCCTGGTACGGTGCCCCCGATTCTGCATAATGCCTGCTTTCTCCCATCTCCCCAGATGCGCTTACAGGTCCCTCTGGGTCCAGCACCCGGACTGTCTAGTGCTGAAGTCACCGCTCCAGTCATCAAAGAGGAAGAAGCGGCACCAGACATGAAGAAGGAGTCTCCTGTGCTTCTGCCTCGAGACCCGGAAATGCCCACAATCCCGGAGGTGAAGAAAGAAGAGGAGGAGCAGAAAAAAGAGCTGGAAAGGAGCAAGACACGAGAACTAGAGCGGGAAAAGGAGCGGGAGAAGGAGCGAGACCGGGAGCGAGACAAGCAGAAGGGCGAAGACACAAAGAGGAAGGACACGGACATCCTAAAACAGCTCAGAGCAGACCTCAAGTAAGAGCTGTTCATGCCACCCTGCCAGCCCATCGACCGACCTGCCTCTGCTAGCATCTGCTGCTTGCCCCCGAACTCTGCGCTTGCTGCAGGCACCCACCCCTGAGCTCTGCGCTCGCTGCAGGCACCCACCCCTGATCTCTGCGCTCTTTTCAGGCACCCACCCCTGATCTCTGCGCTCACTTCAGGCACCCACCCCCGACTTCTGCACTTGCTTCAGGCACCCACCCCGACTTCTGCGCTCGCTTCAGATGCCCGTCCACCGCTGCACTCGCTTCAGCTGCCTACCCACAGGCCTCTGCTGCCAGAGCTTGACCTCTCCGTCCACCGTTGACTCTTAGCTTGTTATCTGTCCCTCTCTTAGAAAAGCCCAGGAGAGTCAGAAGGAGATGAAGCTGCTTCTCGATATGTACAAATCAGCCCCCAAGGAACAGAGGGACAAGGTGCAGTTGATGGCAGCCGAGAGGAAGACCAAAGCCGAGGTGGGTGCCCACTCTGCTCCCGAGGGGCCACGGGCCACAGCCTGGTGTCATACACCTGTGTTTCTTGCAGGTGGAGGAGCTGCGATTACGAGTTCAAGTGCTTGAAGAAAAGGATCGTCGTGAGCGGAAGAAGCTGGCGGATGAGGAAGCGCTGCGGAAGATTAAAATAGCCGAAGAGCAGATCGAACATCTACAGCGGAAACTCAGCGCAACCAAGCAGGTGAGTGGTGCCTGCAGGCGGGGTAAGGATGCCCCCCAGGTGCCGGTCTCACCACAATCCCCCACCCCTTTCGGTCATCTATCCAGGAGGAGGAGGCTTTGCTGTCGGAGATGGATGTGACGGGGCAGGCGTTTGAGGACATGCAGGAGCAGAATATCCGCCTGATGCAGCAGCTGCGAGAAAAGGACGACGCCAACTTCAAGCTCATGTCCGAGCGGATCAAGTCCAATCAGATCCACAAGTTGCTGCGAGAGGAGAAGGAGGAGCTGGCGGAGCAGGTGCAGGGCCTGAAGACACAGGTACCGCTGCGGGACTCTCTGGGGTGTGTGGGGGTGCAGGGACTGGTCTCATGGCTTCTCTTCGGCAGGTGGACTCTCAGCTGTTACAGGTGCAGAAGCTGGAGGAGCGGGAGCGGGTGCTGCACACCTCCCTTGCCGCCATCGAGAAGGAGCTGACGCTCAGGACACAGGCCCTAGAGATCCAGAAGAGGAAGGTGCGGACCGGGCGGGGGTATGATTCCTGGGCCAGGGTGGGAGGTGACCCCAGGGTGTGGGGTGGCTCCGAGAATGGGGCACAAGGCGACTTCGAGACACTGGGTGGCTCCGGGGTGGGAGGTGACTTTGGGGCCGGGCACGGACTTGGAGGTGACTCTGGGGCCGGGAACAAGCTGGGAGGTGACTCTGGGGCCGGGTGCTGGCTGGGAGGTGAGTCTGGGCTGGGTGCGGGCTGGGAGGTGACTCTGGGGCTGGATGCGGGCTGGGAGGTGACTCTGGGGCCGGATGCGGGCTGGGAGGTGACTCTGGGGCTGGATGCGGGCTGGGAGGTGACTCTGGGGCCGGATGCGGGCTGGGAGGTGACTCTGGGGTCAGTCTTGGAGGTGACCCTGGGGCCGGATGCGGGCTGGGAGGTGACTCTGGGGCTGGATGCGGGCTGGGAGGTGACTCTGGGGCCGGATGCGGGCTGGGAGGTGACTCTGGGGCTGGATGCGGGCTGGGAGGTGACCCTGGGGCCGGATGCGGGCTGGGAGGTGACTCTGGGGTCAGTCTGGGAGGTGACCCTGGGGCCGGGCACAGGCTGGGAGGTGACTCTGGGGCCGGGCACGGGCTGGGAGGTGGCTCCAGGTGCGGGAGGCCATGCTGGTTACTCACCCTACACTTATTCCAGGCAGTGGAAGCGGCTCAGCTCGCCGAGGACCTGAAGGTTCAGTTGGAACATATAGTCAGTACACTGCGCGACACGCAGAGCCTGGTGTGTGACAACCGCTCCGCCAAGGAGAAGGAATCATTCAGCCTGAAGAGAGCGCAGGTAACTCCCCGCACCACCCGCCTACGAGAGAGCGGAGGTAACTCCCCGCACCCGCCTACGAGAGAGCGGAGGTAACGCCCCGCACCCGCCTACGAGAGAGCGGAGGTAACGCCCCGCACCCGCCTACGAGAGAGCGGAGGTAACGCCCCGCACCCGCCTACGAGAGAGCGGAGGTAACGCCCCGCACCCGCCTACGAGAGAGCGGAGGTAATGCCCCGCACCCGCCTACGAGAGAGCGGAGGTAACGCCCCGCACCCGCCTACGAGAGAGCGGAGGTAACGCCCCGCACCCGCCTACGAGAGAGCGGAGGTAACGCCCCGCACCCGCCTATGAGAGAGTGCAGGGAACCTCCTGCCAGCCTTCCATGTTCCTGCTGTTGCCCATTTTTCCCCTTTTAGGCTATGTGCACATGTCAGGATTTCTGGCAGAAATTTTCCTGACAAACCAGACATTTCTGCCAGAAATCCGCATGCGTTTTTACCGCGTTTTTGATGCGTTTTTTTTTTTTTCCCCCAATGCATAGAATAGCGGGAAAAACGCAAAAAAACCGCAAAATTAATGAACATGCTGCTTTTTTTACTGCGATGCATTTTTTTCACGGAAAAAAACGCACCATGTGCACAAAACATGCAGAATGCATTCTAAATGATAGGATGCATAATGTATGCGTTTTAGTGAGTTTTTATTGCGAAAACCTGAACGTGTGCACATACCCTTAACCCTTCGTCTTCTGCAGGAGGACGTTTCGCGCCTGCGTAGAAAATTGGAGAAACAAAAGAAGATGGAGGTTTATGCGGACGCTGATCAGATCCTGCAGGAGGAAATCAAAGAGTACAGAGTAAGGCTGGACGGAGCGCTGCTCCTAATATGCCCCTGGAAATATGGGGTGGGGGGTGTGATGGGGTGGGCATTAGGCTGCATGTGGGGGCAGGGGGCAGGTGAGGCTGCATGTGGGGGCAGGGGTCCGGCGCGGGGCCGAGGCTGCTGTGGGGGTCCGGTGTGGGCACAGAGCCCCGTGGTGACGTCTGTGCTTCTCCCTAGGCCCGTCTCACCTGCCCCTGCTGTAACACCCGTAAGAAGGACGCCGTCCTCACCAAGTGTTTCCACGTCTTCTGCTTCGAGTGTGTAAAGACCCGATATGACTCCAGACAGAGGAAGTGCCCCAAGTGTAATGCCGCCTTCGGGGCGCACGATTTCCACCGAATTTATATAAACTGATGGAGACAAGGTGTCCGGAGTCGTCATGAGGGACTCATGGGTGGGACCAGAATGTGGTGATGGGGGGCAATAAAGATGAATTGGATCTGGGATTGATCCACACGACCTGTGACCTGATCGCTGTGTTACACATGTGCAGTAGATGGCGGTGCACACGTCACCTGTTGATGAGACCGAACACGTCTGTATCGGTTGTGTGTCCTCCATGTCACAGGCACCACGCGCTATTCTCCGTTAGTCAGCGGGGACGGTCTCCTGGAAGTCCTTCATATATGGTCCAACATGTCACCCGGTCACTTCTCCAGCACGTCCTGTCTGACCTGTTTGTGTCAAGGCTGCTATAATGTTTAAGTGATGCTGGATTCAGGCAGTCAAGTCGGTGTCCTGTGTGTGAGGTGACTGTGCGGCCGGGCCCCTCTCATGTACGTGAGGTGACTGTGCGGCCGGGCCCCTCTCATGTACGTGAGGTGACTGTGCGGCCGGGTCCCTCTCATGTACGTGAGGTGACTGTGCGGCCGGGCCCCTCTCATGTACGTGAGGTGACTGTGCGGCCGGGCCCCTCTCATGTACGTGAGGTGACTGTGCGGCCGGGCCCCTCTCATGTACGTGAGGTGACAGTGCGGCCGGGCCCCTCTCATGTACGTGAGGTGACTGTGCGGCCGGGCCCCTCTCATGTACGTGAGGTGACTGTGCGGCCGGGCCCCTCTCATGTACGTGAGGTGACTGTGCGGCCGGGCCCCTCTCATGTACGTGAGGTGACTGTGCGGCCGGGCCCCTCTCATGTACGTGAGGTGACTGTGCGGCCGGGCCCCTCTCATGTACGTGAGGTGACTGTGCGGCCGGGCCCCTCTCATGTACGTGAGGTGACTGTGCGGCCGGGCCCCTCTCATGTACGTGAGGTGACTGTGCGGCCGGGCCCCTCATGTACGTGAGGTGACTGTGTGGCCGGGCCCCTCTCATGTACGTGAGGTGACTGTGCGGCCGGGCCCCTCTCATGTACGTGAGGTGACTGTGCGGCCGGGCCCCTCTCATGTACGTGAGGTGACTGTGCGGCCGGGCCCCTCTCATGTACGTGAGGTGACTGTGCGGCCGGGCCCCTCTCATGTACGTGAGGTGACTGTGCGGCCGGGCCCCTCTCATGTACGTGAGGTGACTGTGCGGCCGGGCCCCTCTCATGTACGTGAGGTGACTGCTGCCGGTTTGTCCTGTATGTGATGTGATGCTGCGGTGGGGCCCCTGTGCTGTACATGAGGCAATGCTGCTGGCCCGTGTCTCGTACGTGAGGTGACTGTGCGGCCGGGACCCTCTCATGTACGTGAGGTGACTGCTGCCGGTTTGTCCTGTATGTGATGTGATGCTGCGGTGGGGCCCCTGTGCTGTACATGAGGCAATGCTGCTGGCCCGTGTCTCGTACGTGAGGTGACTGTGCGGCCGGGACCCTCTCATGTATGTGAGGTGATGCTGCTGGCCCGTGTCTCGTACGTGAGACGACGCTGTGGCCGGGCTCGTGTCTCGTACGTGAGGTGATGCCATGGCCGTCCCCGTGTCTCGTACGTGAGACGACGCTGTGGCCGGGCTCGTGTCTCGTACGTGAGGTGATGCCATGGCTGGGCCTGTGTCTCGTACGTGAGACGACGCTGTGGCCGAGCTCATGTCTTTTATGTGAGGTGACGCTGTGGCCGGGCTCGTGTCTCGTACGTGAGGCGACGCTGTGGCTGGGCCTGTGTCTTGTATGTGAGGCGACGCTGTGGCTGGGCCTGTGTCTCGTACGTGAGACGACGCTGTGGCCGGGCCCGTGTCTCGTACGTAAGGGGACGCTGTGGCTGGGCTCGTGTCTCGTACGTGAGGCGACGCTGTGGCCGGGCCCGTGTCTCGTACGTGAGGCGACTCTGTGGCCGGGCTTGTGTCTCGTACGTGAGGCGACGCCGTGGCTGGGCTCGTGTCTCGTACGTGAGGCGATGCCGTGGCTGGGCTCGTGTCTCGTACGTGAGGTGATGCCATGGCCGGGCCTGTGTCTCGTACGTGAGGCGACGCTGTGGCTGGGCTCGTGTCTCGTACGTGAGGCGACGCCGTGGCTGGGCTCGTGTCTCGTACGTGAGGTGATGCCGTGGCCGGGCCTGTGTCTCGTACGTGAGACGACGCTGTGGCCGGGCTCGTGTCTCGTACGTGAGGCGACGCTGTGGCCGGGCTCGTGTCTCGTACGTGAGGTGACCCTGTGGCTGGGCTCGTGTCTCGTACGTAAGGTGACGCTGTGGCTGGGCTCGTGTCTCGTACGTGAGGCGACGCTGTGGCCGGGCTCGTGTCTCGTACGTGAGGCGACGCTGTGGCCGGGCTCGTGTCTCGTACGTGAGGCGACGCTGTGGCTGGGCTCGTGTCTCGTACGTGAGGCGACGCCGTGGCTGGGCTCGTGTCTCGTACGTGAGGCGACGCTGTGGCCGGGCTCGTGTCTTGTATGTGAGGCGACGCCGTGGCCGGGCCCGTATCTCGTACGAGAGGTAACACACAATTTGCCAAAGGCAACTAAAGGTCTCTAATCAAGATCCGAAAGTAAAATGTAACTTTCAATCATTTTCAAGGAAACACAGAAGATGAGAAGCCTGGTGTGTGGGCGCCACCAGGGCCGGCCTCTGCAGGGCGAGGGCTCCTATTATTGCCCCTATTTACTCCAGCTATAGGGGGACACACGGTAATGGGGCGTTCGGGGTGGAGAGCGATCTCTCACGTGGATCCCTTTAGGGCCAGAGTTTACCCGAGAAGAGCAGCTCTGTTCTGAGGTCATTAAGCTGCTGATGGCTCTCAGTGCGGACACAAGTCAGTAGATCACTGTCTATAAAGTGACTTTAGTGGAGATTAGAGGATCACAAGGTTAGATCCCCATTTAAAGGTTCTCGGTTTGTGATCATATACAGACATATAGCGGATTCCTGTTTTAAAGAGGCGCTGCTTGTGATCATATGATCAGATCCACAGGAGATCACTTTAGTGAGTCCCTGACTATAGTGACATATGGTTGATATTATCACCTGGGGATCATAGTCAGATCCACAAGATCTTATTTTACAGGATCGTACAGTCAGATTCATGACAAGATCTTACAGGATTATACAGGCAGATTTTTTGATGGTATGATTCTATAAGATATGATCTTGTTATGGATCTGACTGTATGATCCTGTAAGGAATCCGCTATATGTGTATGATCACAAACCGAGAACCTTAAATGGGGATCTAACCTTGTGATCCTCTAATCCCCACTAAAGTCACTTTATAGACAGTGATCTACTGACTTGTGTCCGCACTGAGAGCCATCAGCAGCTTAATGACCTCAGAACAGAGCTGCTCTTCTCGGGTAAACTCTGGCCCTAAAGGGATCCACGTGAGAGATCGCTCTCCACCCCGAACGCCCCATTACCGTGTGTCCCCCTATAGCTGGAGTAAATAGGGGCAATAATAGGAGCCTTCGCCCTGCAGAGGCCGGCCCTGGTGGCGCCCACACACCAGGCTTCTCATCTTCTGTGTTTCCTTGAAAATGATTGAAAGTTACATTTTACTTTCGGATCTTGATTAGAGACCTTTAGTTGCCTTTGGCAAATTGTGTGTTAATTTAAACCGTATGCTGAATCCAGACAGTATTGAATGTGGTCATACGTGAGGTGACGCTGTGGCCGGGCTCGTGTCTTGTATACAGTGGGGAAAAAAGTATGTAGTCAGCCACCAACTGTGCCAGTTCTCCCACTTATAAAGCTGAGAGAGGCCTGTAATTGACATCATAGGTCGACCACAACGATGAGTCCCAATGAGAAAACAGATCCAGAAAATCACCTTGTCTGATTTGGAAGATTCATTTTGCAAGTTATGGTGGAAAATAAGTATTTGGTCAAAAACAAAAGTTCTTCTCAAAACTTTGTAATATATCCTTTGTTGGCAATGACAGAGGTCAAACGTTTTCTGTAAGTCTTCACAAGGTTGCCACACACTGTTGTTGGTATGTTGGCCCATTCCTCCATGCAGGTCTCCTCTAGAGCAGTGATGTTTTGGCCTGTCACTGGGCAAAATGGACTTTCAACTCCCTCCAAAGGTTTTCTATGGGGTTGAGATCTGGAGACTGGCTAGGCCCTTCAGGATCTTCATATGCTTCTTACGCACTCCTTCATTGCCCTGGCGGTGTGCTTGGGATCATTATCCTGCTGAAACACCCAACCACGTTTCATCTTCAATGCCCTTGCTGATGGAAGGAGGTTTGCACTCAAAATCTCACGATACATGGCCCCATTCATTCTTTCATGTACACGGATCAGTCGCCCTGGTCACTTTGCAGAGAAACAGCCCCAACGCTTGATGTTGCCACCCCCATGCTTCACAGTAGGTATGGTGTTCTTTGAATGCATCTGTGCATTCTGTCTCCAACGAACATGACAAGTTTTGTTTCTACCAAACAGTTCTACTTTGGTTTCATCAGACCATAGGACATTCTCCCAATGCTCTTCTGGATAATCCAAATGTTCTCTAGCAAACTTCAGATGGGCCCGGACATATACTGGGTTATGCAGGGGGACAAGTCTGTCACTGCAGGATCTGAGTCCCTGGCGGTGTAGCGTGTTACTGATGGTAGCCTTTGTTACGGTAGTCCCAGCTCTATGCAGGTCATTCACTAGGTCCCCCATGTGGTTCTGGGATTTTTGCTCACCGTTCTTGTGATCATTCTGACCCCACGGGGTGAGATCTTGCGTGGAGCCCCAGATCAAGGAAGATTATCAGTGGTCTTGTATGTTTTCCATTTTCTTAATATTGCTCCCACAGTTGATTTCCTTACACCAAGCTGGTTGGCTATTGCAGATTCAGTCTTCCCAGCCTGGTGCAGGGCTACAATTTTGTTTCTGGTGTCCTTTGACAGCTCTTTGGTCTTCACCATAGTGGAGTTTGCAGTGTGACTGTTTAAGGTTGTGGACAGGTGTCTTTTATACTGATAACAAGTTCAAACAGGCGCCATTACTACAGGTTATGAGTGGAGGACAGAGGAGCCTCTTAAAGAAGAAGTTACAGGTCTGTGAGAGCCAGAAATCTTGCATGTTTTTAGGTGACCAAATACTTATTTTCCACCATAATATGCAAAATCAGTCTTGCCAAATCAGACAAGGTGATTTTCTGGATTTGTTTTCTCATTTTGACTCTCATCGTTGTGGTCTACCTATGATGTCAATTACAGGCCTCTGTCATCTTTTTAAGTGGAAGAACTTGCACAATTGGTTGCTGACTAAAAACTTTTTTTCCCCACTCAACGTGGTGACAGCCAGGCTCAGGTCCTGTATGTGAGGTGACGCTGTGGCGGGCTCGTGTCTTCTACATGAGGTGACGGTTGGGCTCAGGTCCTGTCAGTTGACGCTGTGGCCGGGCTCCTGTCTTCTACATGAGGTGACAGCCGGGCTCAGGTCCTGTACGTGAGGTGACGCTGTGGCCAGACTCGTGTCCTCTACATGAGGTGACAGCCGGGCTCAGATCCTGCACTTGAGATGACCCTGTGGCCGGGCTAGTGTCTTCTACATGAGGTGACGGCCGGGCTCAGATCCTGTACGTGAGATGACACTGTGCCCGGGCTCCTGTCTTCTACATGAGGTGACTACCGGGCTCAGGTCCTGTATGTGAGGTGACGCTGTGGCGGGCTCGTGTCTTCTACATGAGGTGACGGTTGGGCTCAGGTCCTGTCAGCTGACGCTGTGGCCGGGCTCCTGTCTTCTACATGAGGTGACAGCCGGGCTCAGGTCCTGTACGTGAGGTGACGCTGTGGCCAGACTCGTGTCCTCTACATGAGGTGACAGCCGGGCTCAGATCCTGCACTTGAGATGACCCTGTGGCCGGGCTCCTGTCTTCTACATGAGGTGACGGCCGGGCTCAGATCCTGTACGTGAGATGACACTGTGCCCGGGCTCCTGTCTTCTATATGAGATGACTACCGGGCTCAGGTCCTGTACATGAGGTGACGCTGTGGCTGGGTTCGTGTCTTGTATATGTGGTGATGGCCGGGCTCAGGTCCGTACATGAGATGATGCAATGGCCGGGCTCCTGTCTTCTATTTGAGATGATGGGCGGGCTCAGGTCCTGTACATGAGGTGACACTGTGGCCACGCTTGTGTCTTCTACATGAGGTGACGCTGTGGCCGGGCTCCTGTCTTCTATATGAGGTGACGGCCGGGCTCAGGTCCTGAACATGAGGTGACGCTGTGGCCGGGCTCCTGTCTTCTATATGAGGTGACGGCCGGGCTCAGGTCCTGAACATGAGGTGACACTGTGGCCGGGCTCCTGTCTTCTATATGAGGTGACGGCCAGGCTCAGGTCCTGTGCGTGAGGTGACGCTGTGGCCGGGATCTTGTCTTGTATTTGTGGTGACAGCCGGGCTCAGGTCCTGTACGTGAGGTGACGGCACAGCCGGGCTCATGTCTCCTATATGAGGTGATTGCCGTGTTCAGGTCCTGTACGTGAGGTGAAGCTGTGGCCGGGCTCGTGTCTTGTATATGTGGTGACGGCCGGGCTCAGGTCCTGTACGTGAGGTGAAGCTGTGGCCGGGCTCCTGTCTTCTATATGAGGTGATGGCCGGGCTCAGGTCCTGTACGTGAGGTGACGCTGTGGCCGGGCTCAGGTCCTGTACATGAGGTGAAGCTGTGGCCGGGCTCCTGTCTTCTATATGAGGTGACGGCCGGGCTCAGGTCCTGTACGTGAGGTGACGGCACAGCCGGGCTCATGTCTCCTATATGAGGTGATTGCCGTGTTCAGGTCCTGTACGTGAGGTGAAGCTGTGGCCGGGCTCCTGTCTTCTATATGAGGTGACGGCCAGGCTCCGGTCCTGTACATGAGGTGAAGCTGTGGCCGGGCTCGTGTCTTGTATATGTGGTGATGGCCGGGCTCAGGTCCGTACATGAGGTGATGCTGTGGCCGGGCTCCTATCTTCTATATGAGGTGACGGCCGGGCTTAGGTCCTGTACGTGAGGTGGTGGCACAGCCGGGCTCATGTCTCCTATATGAGGTGACGGCCAGGCTCAGGTCCTGTACATGAGGTGAAGCTGTGGCCAGGCTCGTGTCTTGTATATGTGGTGACGGCCGGGCTTAGGTCCTGTACGTGAGGTGATGCTGTGGCCAGGCTCGTGTCTTCTATATGAGGTGACGGCCGGGCTTAGGTCCTGTACGTGAGGTGACGCTGTGGCCGGGCTCAGGTCCTGTACATGAGGTGAAGCTGTGGCCGGGCTCCTGTCTTCTATATGAGGTGACGGCCGGGCTCAGGTCCTGTACGTGAGGTGACAGCACAGCCGGGCTCATGTCTCCTATATGCTCAGGTCCGTACATGAGGTGAAGCTGTGGCCGGGCTCCTATCTTCTATATGAGGTGACGGCCAGGCTCAGGTCCTGTACGTGAGGTGATGGCACAGCCGGGCTCCTGTCTTCTATATGAGGTGACGGCCAGGCTCAGGTCCTGTACATGAGGTGAAGCTGTGGCCGGGCTCATGTCTCCTATATGAGGTGATTGCCGTGTTCAGGTCCTGTACGTGAGGTGATGCTGTGGCCAGGCTCAGGTCCTGTACGTGAGGTGGTGGCACAGCCGGGCTTGTGTCTCCTATATGAGGTGATTGCTGGGCTCATGTCTTCAATGTGCGGTTTCGGCAGAGCTCAGGTCCTGTACGTAAGGTGGGCTACTATCTGGTGCGTGAGGCGACGGCATGACCAGGCACGTGTTTTGGACTTGAGGTGATGGCACAGCCGGTCTCCTGTCAAGTGTGTGAGGCCGAGCTCGGGTATCGCATGGGAGGCCACATCTCGCAGCTAGATAATTGTGGAAACTCATTCTTTATTTTTGGTAGTGGTCGTTCACGCTCTTTTTTCTGCGTTGGTTACTAGTTGGCGTCTTGTGGCCTCATAGACATCGGTGAGATCCTGGATGTGTTGCTGGACCTGGGCCAGGGCAGAATCATCATTAATAGAGTGAATGCGGCTTATTCCATCGTCGCTTTGTACGGCTCGTGTCCCCCCCCTCTCGGCTCGTGTCCCCCCCCTCTCGGCTCGTGTCCCCCCCCCTCTCGGCTCGTGTCCCCCCCCCTCTCGGCTCGTGTCCCCCCCCCTCTCGGCTCGTGTCCCCCCCCCTCGGCTTGTGTCCCCCCCCCTCTCGGCTCGTGTCCCCCCCCTCTCGGCTCGTGTCCCCCCCCCTCTCGGCTCGTGTCCCCCCCCCCTCTCGGCTCGTGTCCGCCCCCCTCTCGGCTCGTGTCCCCCTCTCGGCTCGTGTCCCCCCCTCGGCTCGTGTCCCCCCCCTCTCGGCTCGTGTCCCCCCCCCTCTCGGCTCGTGTCCCCCCCCCCCCCTCGGCTCGTGTCCCGCACCCCTCTCGGCTCGTGTCCCGCCCCCCTCTCGGCTCGTGTCCCGCCCCCCTCTCGGCTCGTGTCCCGCCCCCCTCTCGGCTCGTGTCCCGCCCCCCTCTCGGCTCGTGTCCCGCCCCCCTCTCGGCTCGTGTCCCGCCCCCCTCTCGGCTCGTGTCCCGCCCCCCTCTCGGCTCGTGTCCCGCCCCCCTCTCGGCTCGTGTCCCGCCCCCCTCTCGGCTCGTGTCCCGCCCCCCTCTCGGCTCGTGTCCCCCCCCCTCGGCTCGTGTCCCCCCCCCTCTCGGCTCGTATCCCGCCCCCCTCTCGGCTCGTGTCCCGCCCCCCTCTCGGCTCGTGTCCCGCCCCCCTCTCGGCTCGTGTCCCGCCCCCCTCTCGGCTCGTGTCCCGCCCCCCTCTCGGCTCGTGTCCCGCCCCCCTCTCGGCTCGTGTCCCGCCCCCCTCTCGGCTCGTGTCCCGCCCCCCTCTCGGCTCGTGTCCCCCCCCCCCTCGGCTCGTGTCCCCCCCCTCTCGGCTCGTGTCCCCCCCCCTCTCGGCTCGTGTCCCCCCCCCTCTCGGCTCGTGTCCCCCCCCCTCTCGGCTCGTGCCCCCCCCCTCTCGGCTCGCGTCCCCCCCCATCTCGGCTCGTGTCCCCCCCCCTCGGCTCGTGTCCCGCCCCCTCGGCTCGTGTCCCCCCCCTCGGCTCGTGTCCCCCCCCTCTCGGCTCGTGTCCCCCCCTCTCGGCTCGTGTCCCCCCCCCTCTCGGCTCGTGTCCCCCCCCCCCCTCGGCAAGTGTCCCCCCCCTCTCGGCTCGTGTCCCCCCCCCTCTCTGCTCGTGTCCCCCCCCCCTCTCGGCTCGTGTGTCCCCCCCCCCTCTCGGCTCGTGTCCCGCCCCCTCGGCTCGTGTCCCGCCCCCTCGGCTCGTGTCCCGCTCTTCCGGCGGCCGCTCCTCACTCTGGTTGGTGTAGTGCAGTGATAATATGCACGGCACCCTCTTGTGAGGTCAGGAAAGTGTCGGCCTGTGGACCCTCATCCTCACCATCTCTAGTTGTGTCATGGTATCCTCTGTGACGACGCTCCTTTCCAGGACCGCGATGTGACGGAATAGGTTTTGTGCTGCCGTTTTTATGGTGCCAATCAGTAGGGTCTTGTTTGTGGCCGTATTCTGAATGTGCATCCACTGTGATTCCTGTAAGGTGAGAAGAGGAAAAGCGCAATATGCTGACCATGTCCCATCTGCCCCAACACCCCAGCGGGTCTACAGGCACCGACAACGCCTCAATCACAGACTGTCAGGAAATATGACCTATTGTTTACGTTATTGCGCTAGCCACGCACACATAGCTCTGCTACATCTTTTTGGTTTTATAACTGACATGTTAGCTCAGCACACATGCTTCCCTTCCACCATCCACAGGGCCCCTTTTCAGGCACATGGCTACGAGCCCCCCCTCTCTCTGCTAGAATTCCTCCCCCCTCCCTTTCCCCTGCTACACAACTGTAACGTGAGAGTAGTTTTACCTTCCATAGCTCCGCCCACTCAGTGAGGTCATGACCAGAGGGTATACGATTATGAAGTGCAATTAGGAGGGTGTCTTTTGCCAGGGGATTCAGCTACGACAGGCTGTGCAATCTGACCTGATGATTTGGGAAGGTCCCCTCCTCGCCACCACATGGCGTACCATTGAATGAGTTAACTATAAGTTCCTTCATCTTTAATCCATTGTTATTTTTAATTGCTTTGTACATATTGTAATTGTCTCATTTTGTAACATCGTTTTATACTTTTGTAAACACTGCCTATTTCTTTTTGGAGTAAAAGCTATATTTACTAGTCTGTTCTCCTTGCTCTAAACTTATCCCCCCACGTCCTCCGAACTAAGTCAACGCTACTGATTGGGTTGGCTTCTGACCCGATATTATAAAATTAGGAACTGGTGGAAGCGACGTGTTCTGGGCTTGTTGGTAGACTCTGGTGGTGACGGACAGAGATTTATAATCTGGGTATAGTTATATAGCTGTCACTGCAGCGTGCCCAATAGCCAGTACACAGCAAAGCGGCCCTTCTGGCGACTACTTATCCCAGGTGTAGTTCCCTGACTGATCTGAGGGTAAGGGGGGCGCCAGAGAGCTGCAAGTTCCACACCTGAACTGGAAAGTGGGATATAATAAATCCCCTGATGAACTGGGGGCAACCAAACACCCCCGGTGGCAGAGCGGTGGGATAATGGAGCATTCGTGATCTGGTTTGAGCAATCATTCCTCTCACTAAAAAGTTGCACGGTTCTTGCAAGGACCCTTCGCAAAAAGTTTTGGAGAACAAACTCAGTGTTTATTAGTCCTGAGACAATACAGTGTGTATAAGCGATACCCCATACCCTCCTCTTTGTTTTTCTATCCTATCTTTTGTTTGGCAACCATGGTTACGCTGGGAGAGGCCTTTTATAAGCAGCAGACCAAGGACACTCTTTATTGTCCTGTGCATGTCGAAGCAGGTTGACCCCACAGGCAAAAGCGAACTGATCGCTGATCTGGTGCAACTGGAAGCCGCTCAGTATTGCTCTCAGAGCCCAGCGGATGCAGAAGCCAGCGCAAGCGTAGGTGGTGCTGCTGCCAACCACTGATTGCGGGCCCTATTCGCAACCAGGGTAGAGTGGACCCCATCTGCAGAGGGCACTGAAACAACTTCCCGCAGACGATCATGAGAGACATTTGCAGCTGATCCAGCAATACCAAGAGAGAGCCAAGCGAGAGAGCCGAGCGCCAAGCGGAGCAGGAGTACCAGCTGGAGTTAGCCCGAATCCAGGGTCAGAAGTCCCCCCCTCCCAGCAGTGAGTCCAGCAGCGCCCGGTTCCTTAAACCCCGGCTGGAGCATTTTCCTGTGATGAAAAGGATGGGGGCTTGGCCATTTTCTGCGGGCTTTTGAGAAAGGCTGCAGATAGTACCGGCTGCCTGGGACTGAATGGGCCCGATATCTAACCCCAGGCCTCAAAGGAAAAGCTCTGGAGGCGTTTGCTTCTCTCCCGCCAGACCAAGATAGAGACTATGAGGCCATCAAGCAGGCCCTGATAAAGAAGTACCAACTGACTCCTGAGGTCTACTGCAAAAAGTCCCGGAACCTCCAACGTGGCCCACACGACAGTTATAGCGATGTGGTGCATGGACTCAGGACCCACTTTGACCAGTGGATCCAAGGACTGTCAGCGACCACCTTTGAGCAGCTGCGGGACCTGATGATCAAAGACAAGATCTTACATCTTTGCCCAGCTGAGGTGCGACAGTTCGTGATGGACAGAGAGCCCAAAGACGTGGCGAAAGCAGCACAGATTGCCGATGCCTATGAGGCCAACCGTAAATTGGAGGTGCGGAAGGCAGTTTCCGCCAGCTGGAAAGGGGGTAAGCCATCAACCAACGCCAGTACCCCTGCCAGCCGACTCACCGGAGGCCCTGTGTCAACACCAGGCCTACATCTGACCCTCGCAATTGTTTTTCCTGCAATTGGACTGGACACATCAGCGCCCACTGTCCAGAGAAGCAGAAGAACCCCCCCCCCCCCAGCCAAGGCCCCAGGGCCTAATGCAGCAGATCTTTTGGTGGGTGGGGTGGTTGGGAGGGTGTGTGACAACGTGCAGCACATCACCGTGGTGGGCCATGTCGCTACAGGCCTCAAGAACACCGGGCCTAAAAGAACCCTCATCCGACCCGAACTGGCGGCCCCTGAAGAGATTATTCCAGGGAAAACCCTGACTGTCACCGGGATTGGAGGCAGCCGCTGTCCCCTGCCAATGGCCTGGGTGTATATAGATTGGGGTGCCAGGTGAAGGAAGTGGGGTTGTCTGAAAACTTGTCCACCAAAGTTTTGTTGGGGACTGATTTGGGCAGAATGTTTGCATATTATGTCCCTGATCCCCCTCCCCGATCTGATACTAAGGGTGATGCCAATGCTGATGATAATGATGTTAAATTGCATGCGTTGCCTGAGAGTGATTTACCTGATAACCATTTCTCTGACAGTGATAATGTGTTCACAGGTGCAGGAGTGCTCAGCCACATCACTCTGCGGGGTGGGATGGCTGAGGAACCCCTAATAGGAGCAAGCAATGGTGCTCAGGGAAATGGGGAGATGCATGGGAGCCATGAGGAAGGTGAGGCCGCGCAACTGACCAGTGCCACAGAGGAAGGTAACTGCCCCATGTTAGGGGTGGATGGGGAGGTAGTACCCATAGCAGCGCCGGCTGGCGCCACCCCATGGCATGCCATTGAATGAGATAACTGTAAGTTCCTTCATCTTTAATCCATTGTTATTTTTTATTGCTTTGTACATATTGTAATTGTCTCATTTTGTAACATCTTTTTATACTTTTGTAAACCCTGACTATTTCTTTTTGGAGTAAAATCTATAATATTTACTAATCTGTTCTCCTTGCTCTAAACGTATCCCCCCACGTCCTCCGAACTAAGTCAAGCTATTGATTGGGTTGGCTCCTGACCAGATATTGTAAAATCAGGAGCTGGTGGCAGCAAAGTGTTCTGGGCTTGTTGGGAGACTCTGGCAGTGACATACAGAGATTTATAATCTGGGTATAGTTATATCACCCTCACTGCAGCATGCCCAATAGCCAGTACACAGCAAGGCAGCCCTTCTGGTGACTACTTATCTCAGGTGTAGTTCCCTGACTGACCTGAGGGTAAAGGGGGAGCCAGAGAGCTGCAAGTTCCAAACTGGAAAGTCGGATATAAGAAATCCCCTGAAGAACGGGGGGGCAACCAAACACCCCTGGTTCATGACACTGACTACTCCTCAGGCACCGACATGTGCTCAGGCGCCAGCGGGTCCTTAGACACCAACGACTACTCAGGTAACGACTCCTCAGTCACCTACGGGTCCTCAGTCACCGCCCACTCTTTGGGCACTGACGACTCCTCAGGCACCGACGACTCTTCAGGCACCGATGACTCTTCAAGCACATACGGGTCCTCAGTCACTGCCGACTCCTCGGTCACCGACAACTCCTCAGTCACTGACAACTCTTCAGGCACCGATGACTGTCAAACCAATCTAATCAGTTTTTATGAAGAGGTAAGCTATAGGCTGGACCACGGTGAGTCATTGGACGTGGTATATCTCGATTTTTCCAAAGCGTTTGATACCGTGCCGCACAAGAGGTTGGTACACAAAATGAGAATGCTTGGTCTGGGGGAAAATGTGTGTAAATGGGTTAGTAACTGGCTTAGTGATAGAAAGCAGAGGGTGGTTATAAATGGTATAGTCTCTAACTGGGTCGCTGTGACCAGTGGGGACCGCAGGGGTCAGTATTGGGACCTGTTCTCTTCAACATATTCATTAATGATCTGGTAGAAGGTTTACACAGTAAAATATTGATATTTGCAGATGATACAAAACTATGTAAAGCAGTTAATACAAGAGAAGATAGTATTCTGCTACAGATAGATCTGGATAAGTTGGAAACTTGGGCTGAAAGGTGGCAGATGAGGTTTAACAATGATAAATGTAAGGTTATACACATGGGAAGAAGGAATCAATATCACCATTACACACTGAACGGGAAACCACTGGGTAAATCTGACAGGGAGAAGGACTTGGGGATCCTAGTTAATGATAAACTTACCTGGAGCAGCCAGTGCCAGGCAGCAGCTGCCAAGGCAAACAGGATCATGGGGTGCATTAAAAAAAAGTCTGGATACACATGATGAGAGCATTATACTGCCTCTGTACAAATCCCTAGTTAGACCGCACATGGAGTACTGTGTCCAGTTTTGGGCACCGGTGCTCAGGAAGGATATAATGGAACTAGAGAGAGTACAAAGGAGGGCAACAAAATTTATAAAGGGGATGGGAGAACTACAATACCCAGATAGATTAGCGAAATTAGGATTATTTAGTCTAGAAAAAAGACGACTGAGGGGCGATCTAATAACCATGTATAAGTATATAAGGGGACAATACAAATATCTCGCTGAGGATCTGTTTATACCAAGGAAGGTGACGGGCACAAGGGGGCATTCTTTGCGTCTGGAGGAGAGAAGGTTTTTCCACCAACATAGAAGAGGATTCTTTACTGTTAGGGCAGTGAGAATCTGGAATTGCTTGCCTGAGGAGGTGGTGATGGCGAACTCAGTCGAGGGGTTCAGGAGAGGCCTGGATGTCTTCCTGGAGCAGAGCAATATTGTATCATACAATTATTAGGTTCTGTAGAAGGACGTAGATCTTGGGATTTATTATGATGGAATATAGGCTGAACTGGATGGACAAATGTCTTTTTTCAGCCTTACTAACTATGTTACTATGTTACTATGACTCTTCAAGCACCTACGGGTCCTCGGGCACCGACAACTCTTCAGGCACCGACGACTCTTCAGGCACCGACGACTCTTCAGGCGTCAGCGGGTTCTTTGTGTGATCCTTCAGAAATAGTCAAGCCTCAAGAAGATGGCTCCGAGAACAGCGCCTTGACACCAAGGCGAATGGAGAACGGGCGGGATGTCACCCAACATCTTCAGTGCTCGAGTTATGTGAGACTGTGCTGGGTTGTTATCCGTCACATGCTCTGCACAGCCGTCCAGTCAGTCACATCAGCAAATAATAAAAACCTCCCTCTAGTTCCGACTCATCAAGACCTCAATTTGCACCCTGATGTGATCGGCAGAGCTGGAATCGGGATGCTACGTTGCACCAGACTCTGTCCGTGACTACTGCAGCATAAATGTCCCACATGTTGCGTCTGATGAACTACAATACCCAGCATCCATGCTCCGTCCCATCCATCCTCACCCACAAGAGTCGCTGGTTCTGAGCGTGGTCCAGATGGCTCTGCAGTTGGCCCAGCTGGTTGTCGAGCTTCAGCGCCTCGTCACCCTTCTCCTTCATGAAGCTGCAGAGCTGCGCCCTGGCCTGGTCACTGGACGCCTGCGCCTCCTGTACTGTGCGCTGCAGATAACGGGACGTATCCACCAACATGTAGAACCGAGCGAGGACGTCACCCGAGGCCCGAAACTGAAACCAGACCAGAATGTATTCATCCAGTGACAGAGCTAAAGAACTACAATGACCAGCCAGACACAGGAAGCAATGGGTGTGCACGCCGTATACTGCACTGCACCAGGTGTACACTCCACATAAAGCACTGCACCCGGTGTACGCTCCATATACAGCACTGCACCCGGTCTACTGACGGTCTCTATACATTATGTAGAATATTGCATGCATTGTCCCATCTTATTGTCTCCGTTTATCCCTCCACAGTCCCATCTCTCGCTCTCTGCGGATCCCTCCACCGTCCCATCTCTCGCTCTCTGCGGATCCCTCCACCGTCCCATCTCTCGCTCTCTCAGTGGATCCCTCCACCGTCCCATCTCTCGCTCTCTCAGCGGATCCCTTCACCGTCCCATCTCTCGCTCTCTGCGGATCCCTCCACTATCCCATCTTTCGCTCTCTCAGCGGATCCCTCCACCGTCCCATCTCTCGCTCTCTCAGCGGATCCCTTCACCGTCCCATCTCTTGCTCTCTGCGGATCCCTCCACCGTCCCATCTCTCACTCTCTCTGCGGATACCTTCACCGTCCCATCTCTCGCTCTCTGTGGATCCCTCCACCGTCCCATCTCTCGCTCCCTCTGGGGATCCCTCCACCGTCCCATCTCTTGCTCTGTCTGGGGATCCCTCCACCGTCCCATCTCTCGCTCTCTCTGCGGATCCCTCCACTGTCCCATCTCTCGCTCTCTCTGCGGATCCCTCCACCGTCCCATCTCTCGCTCTCTGCGGATTCCTGCATCGTCCCATCTCTCGCTGTCTCTGGGGATCCCTCCACCGTCCCATCTCTCACTCTTTCTGTGGATCCCTCCACCGTCCCATCTGTCGCTATCTGCGGATCCCTCCACCGTCCCATCTCTCGCTCTCTCTGCGGATCCCTCCACAGTCCCATCTCTTGCTCTCTCTGCGGATCCCTCCACCGTCCCATCTCTCGCTGTCTCTGGGGATCCCTCCACTGTCCCATCTCTCGCTCTCTCTGGGGATCCCTCCACCTTCCCATCTCTCGCGCTCTCTGTGGATCCCTCCACCGTCCCATCTCGCGCTCTCTATGGATCCCTTCACCATCCCATCTCTCGCGCTCTCTGTGCATCCCTCCACAGTCCCATCTCTGGCGCTCTTTGTGGATCCCTACACCGTCCCATCTTTCGCTTTCTCTGGGGATCGCTCCACCGTCCCATCTCTCGCTCTCTGGGGATCCCTCCACCGTCCCATCTCTCGCTCTCTCTGGGGATCCCTCCACCTTCCCATCTCTCGCTCTCTGTGGGGATACCTCCACCGTCCCATCTCTCGCGCTCTCTGGGGATCCCTCCACCGTCCCACTCACTGGGGATCCCTCCACCGTCCCATCTCTCGCTCTCTGTGGGGATACCTCCACCGTCCCATCTCTCGCTCTCTCTGGGGATCCCTCCACCGTCCCATCTCTTGCTCTCTGTGGGGATACCTCCACCGTCCCATCTCTCGCTCTCTGTGGGGATACCTCCACCGTCCCATCTCTCGCTCTCTGTGGGGATACCTCCACCGTCCCATCTCTTGCGCTCTCTTGGGATCCCTCCACCGTCCCACTCACTGGGGATCCCTCCACTGTCCCATCTCTCGCTCTCTCTGGGGATCCCTCCACCATCCCATATCTCGCGCTCTCTGGGGATCCCTCCACCGTCCCACTCACTGGGGATCCCTTCACCGTCCCATCTCTCGCGCTCTCTGGGGATCACTCCACCGTCCCACTCACTGGGGATCCCTCCACCGTCCCATCTCTCACGCTCTCTGTGGATCTCTCCACCTTCCCATCTCTCGCTCTCACTGGGGATCCCTCCACCGTCCCATCTCTCGCTCTCTGTGGGGATACCTCCACCTTCCCATCTTTCGCGCTCTCTGGGGATCCCTCCACCGTCCCATCTCTCGCGCTCTCTGGGGATCTCTCCACCTTCCCATCTCTCGCGCTCTCTGTGGATCTCTCCACCTTCCCATCTCTCGCTCTCACTGGGGATCCCTCCACGGTCCCATCTCTCACGCTCTCTGTGGATCTCTCCACCGTCCCATCTCTCGCGCTCTCTGGGGATCCCTCCACCGTCCCATCTCTCGCTCTCTCTGGGGATCCCTCCACCGTCCCATCTCTTGCTCTCTGTGGGGATACCTCCACCGTCCCATCTCTCGCTCTCTGTGGGGATACCTCCACCATCCCATCTCTCGCTCTCTGTGGGGATACCTCCACCGTCCCATCTCTTGCGCTCTCTTGGGATCCCTCCACCGTCCCACTCACTGGGGATCCCTCCACCATCCCATATCTCGCGCTCTCTGGGGATCCCTCCACCGTCCCACTCACTGGGGATCCCTTCACCGTCCCATCTCTCGCGCTCTCTGGGGATCACTCCACCGTCCCACTCACTGGGGATCCCTCCACCGTCCCATCTCTCACGCTCTCTGTGGATCTCTCCACCTTCCCATCTCTCGCTCTCACTGGGGATCCCTCCACCGTCCCATCTCTCGCTCTCTGTGGGGATACCTCCACCGTCCCATCTTTCGCGCTCTCTGGGGATCCCTCCACCGTCCCATCTCTCGCGCTCTCTGGGGATCCCTCCACCGTCCCATCTCTCGCGCTCTCTGTGGATCTCTCCACCTTCCCATCTCTCGCTCTCACTGGGGATCCCTCCACCGTCCCATCTCTCGCTCTCTGTGGGGATACCTCCACCGTCCCATCTTTCGCGCTCTCTGGGGATCCCTCCACCGTCCCACTCACTGGGGATCCCTCCACCGTCCCATCTCTCGCGCTCTCTGTGGATCTCTCCACCTTCCCATCTCTCGCTCTCTGCGGATTCCTGCATCGTCCCATCTCTCGTTGTCTCTGGGGATCCCTCCACTGTCTCATCTCTCGCTCTCTCTGGGGATCCCTCCACCTTCCCATCTCTCGCGCTCTCTATGGATCCCTTCACCATCCCATCTCTCGCGCTCTGTGCATCCCTCCACGGTCCCATCTCTGGCGCTCTTTGTGGATCCCTACACCGTCCCATCTTTCGCTCTCTCTGGGGATCGCTCCACCGTCCCATCTCTCGCTCTCTGGGGATCCCTCCACCGTCCCATCTCTCGCTCTCTCTGGGGATCCCTCCACCGTCCCATCTCTTGCTCTCTGTGGGGATACCTCCACCGTCCCATCTCTCGCGCTCTCTGGGGATCCCTCCACCGTCCCACTCACTGGGGATCCCTCCACCGTCCCATCTCTCGCTCTCTGTGGGGATACCTCCACCGTCCCATCTCTCGCTCTCTCTGGGGATCCCTCCACCGTCCCATCTCTCGCTCTCTGTGGGGATACCTCCACCATCCCATCTCTCGCTCTCTGTGGGGATACCTCCACCGTCCCATCTCTCGCGCTCTCTGGGGATCCCTCCACCGTCCCACTCACTGGGGATCCCTCCACTGTCCCATCTCTCGCTCTCTGTGGGGATACCTCCACCATCCCATCTCTCGCTCTCTGTGGGGATACCTCCACTGTCCCATCTCTCGCGCTCTCTGGGGATCCCTCCACCGTCCCACTCACTGGGGATCTCTTCACCGTCCCATCTCTCGCGCTCTCTGTGGATCTCTCCACCTTCCCATCTCTCGCGCTCTCTGTGGATCTCTCCACCTTCCCATCTCTCGCTCTCACTGGGGATCCCTCCACCGTCCCATCTCTCGCTCTCTGTGGGGATACCTCCACCGTCCCACTCACTGGGGATCTCTCCACCGTCCCATCTCTCGCGCTCTCTGTGGATCTCTCCACCTTCCCATCTGTCGCTATCTGCGGATCCCTCCACCGTCCCATCTCTTGCTCTCTCTGCGGATCCCTCCACCGTCCCATCTCTCGCGCTCTCTGTGGATCCCTCCACTGTCCCATCTCGCGCTCTCTATGGATCCCTTCACCATCCCATCTCTGGCGCTCTGTGCATCCCTCCACAGTCCCATCTCTGGCGCTCTTTGTGGATCCCTACACCGTCCCATCTTTCGCTCTCTCTGGGGATCGCTCCACCGTCCCATCTCTCGCTCTCTGGGGATCCCTCCACCGTCCCATCTCTCGCTCTCTCTGGGGATCCCTCCACCGTCCCATCTCTCGCGCTCTCTGGGGATCCCTCCACCGTCCCACTCACTGGGGATCCCTCCACCGTCCCATCTCTCGCTCTCTGTGGGGATACCTCCACCGTCCCATCTCTCGCTCTCTCTGGGGATCCCTCCACCGTCCCATCTCTCGCGCTCTCTGTGGATCCCTCCACTGTCCCATCTCGCGCTCTCTATGGATCCCTTCACCATCCCATCTCTGGCGCTCTGTGCATCCCTCCACAGTCCCATCTCTGGCGCTCTTTGTGGATCCCTACACCGTCCCATCTTTCGCTCTCTCTGGGGATCGCTCCACCGTCCCATCTCTCGCTCTCTGGGGATCCCTCCACCGTCCCATCTCTCGCTCTCTCTGGGGATCCCTCCACCGTCCCATCTCTCGCGCTCTCTGGGGATCCCTCCACCGTCCCACTCACTGGGGATCCCTCCACCGTCCCATCTCTCGCTCTCTGTGGGGATACCTCCACCGTCCCATCTCTCGCTCTCTCTGGGGATCCCTCCACTGTCCCATCTCTCGCTCTCTGTGGGGATACCTCCACCGTCCCATCTCTCGTGCTCTCTGGGGATCCCTCCACCGTCCCACTCACTGGGGATCCCTCCACCGTCCCATCTCTCGCTCTCTCTGGGGATCCCTCCACCATCCCATCTCTCGCGTTCTCTGGGGATCCCTCCACCGTCCCACTCACTGGGGATCCCTCCACCGTCCCATCTCTCGCGCTCTCTGTGGATCTCTCCACCTTCCCATCTCTCGCTCTCACTGGGGATCCCTCCACCGTCCCATCTCTCGCTCTCTGTGGGGATACCTCCACCGTCCCATCTCTCGCGCTCTCTGTGGATCTCTCCACCTTCCCATCTCTCGCTCTCACTTGGGATCCCTCCACCGTCCCATCTCTCGCTCTCTGTGGGGATACCTCCACCGTCCCATCTTTCGCACTCTCTGGGGATCCCTCCACCGTCCCACTCACTGGGGATCCCTCCACCGTCCCATCTCTCGCTCTCTGTGGGGATACCTCCACCGTCCCATCTCTCTCTCTCTCTGGGGATCCCTCCACCGTCCCATCTCTCGCGCTCTCTGGGGATCCCTCCACCGTCCCACTCACTGGGGATCCCTCCACCGTCCCATCTCTCGCTCTCTCTGGGGATCCCTCCACCATCCCATCTCTCGCGTTCTCTGGGGATCCCTCCACCGTCCCACTCACTGGGGATCCCTCCACCGTCCCATCTCTCGCGCTCTCTGTGGATCTCTCCACCTTCCCATCTCTCGCTCTCACTGGGGATCCCTCCACCGTCCCATCTCTCGCTCTCTGTGGGGATACCTCCACCGTCCCATCTTTCGCGCTCTCTGGGGATCCCTCCACCGTCCCACTCACTGGGGATCCCTCCACCGTCCCATCTCTCGCGCTCTCTGTGGATCTCTCCACCTTCCCATCTCTCGCTCTCACTGGGGATCCCTCCACCGTCCCATCTCTCGCTCTCTGTGGGGATCCCTCCACCGTCCCATCTCTCGCGCTCTCTGTGGATCTCTCCACCTTCCCATCTCTCGCTCTCACTGGGGATCCCTCCACCGTCCCATCTCTCGCTCTCTGTGGGGATACCTCCACCGTCCCATCTTTCGCACTCTCTGGGGATCCCTCCACTGTCCCACTCACTGGGGATCCCTCCACCGTCCCATCTCTCGCGCTCTCTGGGGATCCCTCCACCGTCCCATCTCTCGCGCTCTCTGTGGATCTCTCCACCTTCCCATCTCTCGCGCTCTCTGTGGATCTATCCACCTTCCCATCTCTCGCTCTCACTGGGGATCCCTCCACCGTCCCATCTCTTGCTCTTTCACCTCTTCTGATGTTTCCACTGTGCTCTCCAGAAAGTCACAGAACTTGTTGTATTGTTGAATTTGGGCTTGGATTTTCTGCTTCCTTTCGACCAGTGAGTGTTTCTCCTCCTGCAGGCGGTGCAGTTGGTGCTCCTTATGGTTCCAGATTTCTTGCGCTCTCCTCGTTTTTGCGTCTGCCTGCCAGCATTTCACTCCATTCTCCTGGAACACAGACAGGATCGACACCTTGGTGTTGACGTCTCTAATTAATCTTTTTTAAATCTCTTTATTTTTTTATATAGCGCTAACATATTCCGCAGCGCTTTACAGATATTATCATCCCTGTCCCCGATGGGGCTCACAATATAAATTCCCTATCAGTAGGTCTTTGTAATGTGGGAGGAAACTGGAGAACCCGGAGGAAACCCACGCAAACACGAGGAGAACAAAGAAACTCCTTGCAGATGTTGTCCTTGGTGGGATTAGAACCCAGGACTCCAGTGCTGCAGTGCTAACCACTGATCCATCATACAGTGCTGACCACTGCGCCACCGTGCTGCTGTAGAGAATGATGTCTGTCTGGCAGTGGTGGGGTCTGGCGTGATCAGAATCAGACTAATCGGTAAGAAGTAGAAAAGCTGTTGTAATACAGACTCACCGTGGCAGAAATCAGAGAACTGGAGACAGAAAAACTGAGCAGCAGCACGCCCCAACTGGTGTGAACAGGAGCCAGCTGACACAGTGGTTCTTGTAAGCTCTTACCAGCAGGGCGTCCTTGTCTTTGCTCTAATTATTGTATACCTTTATCGTTGTTACTTATAACCTGTATATGAACTGTTGAATTGTAAAGTGCTGCGGCATATATGGGCACTACATAAATAAAGACTATTATTCTGCTTAGAATGGTAAATGGAGACAAGTGGAGCTGCATTGCTGCCATAGAGAATAGCTAATCATGTGCATGTGGGATCTTGGACCTGCAACACTGCTACAGGAAATGTACCGTAAAAAGAAGGCACATAACCTGGCCAATGTGACTGAGCACCACTGCCGCGGGCACGGCCCGTCATCATACCTTACCCGATAACACAGGACTAAGGATGGAACACTCCCACATTCTCCACGGCAGTAATGCCGCGCCAATCTTCCAGATTTCTCCTTCTTAACAATCCAGAGTGCAGCTTTTCTTGGAGAAGAACTAGCGGTCGTCATACAGAGCGATCTTCTCTCACACTCAACCTTGAAATTACAACGCCAAGAAGAAGAAGTGGCAGAGGATGGAAGTCGCCAGATGGAACCGCAATCCCGGCACCTCCGGCCTCGGCTGCTGTCACTGAGGTCATTAATGGTCGTCTGAGGACGGTTCTGCCGCTGATTGTACAAATCACCAGGATCCGCTGCTGGCAGCTCCTGTGTAATCACCGACCAATGACGTCCCCAATGGAGACAAGTCTGGATCCGCTGCTGGCAGCTCCTGTGTAATCACCGACCAATGACATCGTCAATGGACACAAGTCTGGATCCGCTGCTGGCAGCTCCTGTGTAATCACCGACCAATGACATCCTCAATGGACACAAGTCTGGATCCACTGCCAGCAACTCCTGTGTAATCACCGACCAATGATATCCTCAATGGACACAAGTCTGGATCCACTGCTGGCAGCTCCTGTGTAATCACCGACCAATGACATCCTCAATGGACACAAGTCTGGATCCGCTGCTGGCAGCTCCTGTGTAATCACCGACCAATGATGTCCCCAATGTACTCGATGGAGACAAGTCTCGATCCGCTGCTGGCAGCTCCTGTGTAATCACCGACCAATTACATCCTCAATGGACACAAGTCTGGATCCGCTGCTGGCAACTCCTGTGTAATCACCGACCAATGACATCCTCAATGGACACAAGTCTGGATCCACTGCTGGCAGCTCCTGTGTAATCACCGACCAATGACATCCTCAATGGACACAAGTCTGGATCCGCTGCTGGCAGCTCCTGTGTAATCACCGACCAATGATGTCCCCAATGTACTCGATGGAGACAAGTCTCGATCCGCTGCTGGCAGCTCCTGTGTAATCACCGACCAATTACATCCTCAATGGAGACAAGTCCGGAGACGCTGCCAGCAACTCCTGTTAATCACCGACCAATGACATCCTCAATGGAGACAAGACCAGAAATGCTGCCGGCTGCTCCTGTTTAATCACCGACCAATGATGTCACTGATGTGCTTAATAGAGACAAATCTGGAGACGCTGCCGGCAGCTCCTGTGTAATAACCAACCCATGATGTCCCAGATGTGCTCGATGGAGACAAGTCCTATCAGGGAGGTCATTAGTCGCTGATTACACAGGAACTGCTGGTAACATCTCTGGACTTATCTCTATTAAGCACATCAGTGACGTCATTGGTGGGTGATTACACAGGAGCTGCCGGCAGCGTCTCCAGATTTGTCTCTATTAAGCACATCAGTGATGTAATTGGTCAGTGATTACACAGGAGCTGCTGGCAGTGTCTCTAGATTTGTCTCTATTAAGCACTTCAGTGACGTCATTGGTCAGTGATTACACAGGAGCTGCCAGCAGCGTCTCCAGATTTGTCTCCATTGAGCACATCTGGGACATCATTGGTCGGTGATTACACAGGAGCTGCCGGCAGCGTCTCCAGATTTGTCTCTATTAAGCACATCAGTGACGTAATTGATCGGTGATTACACAGGAGCTGCTGGCAGCGTCTCCAGACTTGTCTCCATTGAGGACGCTATTGGTCAGTAATTACACAGGAGCTGCCAACAGCGTCACCGCACCGGACTTGTCTCCATCGAGCACAACGGGGACGTTATTGGTCAGTGATCTCCATCATTCAGCACTTCTTGGTGTTGGCTTGTCACAGCCAGTGACACCTGGTTGATCTACACAAACACACACTCCAGGTGTCATACCCACACTCACCAGTATGAGGCGCTGGCTTGTCAGTAATTGATCTTTTAGCCCTGCCTCCTGCACACGTAGCTCCTCCCACCGCAGGGTGACTACTTCCATGTTGGAGTGAAAATCCTGTATACAATGACCCTTGTTAGCTGCTGATGGCGCCGGGCCCTTACTGATGACATCACTATCTGGAAGGAGCTGTGAAAATCCAGAGCCTCCAGGTTCATGAGCATACTGATAGAGGTAGGGAAAAGGGGATGACGCAGGAGGTGACGAGGACCGTGAGGGTGGGACACACGAGGTAACGAGGACCGTGAGGGTGGGACACACGAGGTGACGAGGACCGTGAGGGTGGGACACACGAGGTGACGAGGACCGTGACGGTGGGACACACAGGAGGTGACGAGGTCTGTGACGGTGGGACACACAGGAGGTGACGAGGACTGAGGGTGGGATACACACGAGCTGATGAGGGTGAGACACATGAGGTGACAAGGACAGTGAGGGTGGGACACACAGGAGGTGACGAGGACAGTGAGGGTGGGACACACAGGAGGTGACGAGGACCGTGAGGGTGGGACACACAGGAGGTGACGAGGACCGTGAGGGTGGGACACACAGGAGGTGACGAGGACCGTGAGGGTGGGACACACAGGAGATGACGAGGACAGTGAGGGTGGGACACACAGGAGGTGACGAGGACAGTGAGGGTGGGATACACAGGAGGTGACGAGGACCGTGAGGGTGGGACACAGGAGGTGACGAGGACCGTGACGGTGGGACACACAGGAGGTGACGAGGACCGTGAGGGTGGGACACACAGGAGATGACGAGGACAGTGAGGGTGGGACACACAGGAGGTGACAAGGACAGTGAGGGTGGGATACACAGGAGGTGACGAGGACAGTGAGGGTGGGACATACAGGAGGTGACGAGGACAGTGAGGGTGGGATACACAGGAGGTGACGAGGACAGTGAGGGTGGGACACACAGGAGGTGACGAGGACCGTGAGGGTGGGACACACAGGAGGTGACGAGGACCGTGAGGGTGGGACACACAGGAGGTGACGAGGACCGTGATGGTGGGACACACAGGAGATGACGAGGACAGTGAGGGTGGGACACACAGGAGGTGACGAGGACAGTGAGGGTGGGACACACACGTGACGAGGACAGTGAGGGTGGGACACACACGTGACGAGGACAGTGAGGGTGGGACACACACGAGGTGACGAGGACAGTGACGGTGGGACACACAGGAGGTGACGAGGACCGTGAGGGTGGGACACACAGGAGGTGACGAGGAATGTGAGGGTGGGACACACAGGAGATGACGAGGACAGTGAGGGTGGGACACACACGAGATGATGAGGACCGTGAGGGTGGGACACACAGGAGGTGACGAGGACAATGAGGGTGGGACACACACGTGACGAGGACAGTGACGGTGGGACACACATGAGGTGACGAGGACCGTGAGTGTGGGACACACAGGAGGTGACGAGGACCGTGAGGGTGGGACACACAGGAGGTGACGAGGACCGTGAGGGTGGGACACACAGGAGGTGACGAGGACAGTGAGGGTGGGACACACAGGAGGTGACGAGGACAGTGAGGGTGGGACACACAGGAGGTGACGAGGACAGTGAGGGTGGGACACACAGGAGGTGACGAGGACCGTGAGGGTGGGACACACAGGAGGTGACGAGGACCGTGAGGGTGGGACACACAGGAGGTGACGAGGACCGTGAGGGTGGGACACACAGGAGGTGACGAGGACCGTGAGGGTGGGACACACAGGAGGTGACGAGGACAGTGAGGGTGGGACACACACGAGCTGATGACGGTGGGTCACACGAGCTGACGAGGGGCACGTGAAATGTTTGGGATCCCTGAGGTCTCACTGCGGTCTCGGTTCCCAGCATTTCTTCCATCTCCTGATCCTGTTGCCGTCTCTCCAGCAGTTGCAGGGTCCAGGGGCTTCGTCCATGTATCGGGGGGAGTGTCCTGCACAACAAGGGGGTAATGAAGAAACCGTAATGCACAATAAAGAGGACAGCGGAGGACGCACCTGAGACAACGTCCGTCCTGCACCTCCCTCTGTCTCCGCACATCCATCCTGTGAGGACCGAGAGCAGCAACTGCCACTGCCGCCTGCCAGAGGTCACCTGAGCGAGGGCGACCGCAAGACCACCGCAGCCACACACCTATATACAGCGCCCCAGAGTGTACCAGTATACAGCGCCCCCATACACCTGTATATAGCACCTCCCATACACCAGTATACAGCGCCCCCATACACCAGTATACAGCGGCCCCATATACCAGTATACAGCACCCCCATATACCAGTATACAGCACCCCCATACACCTGTATACAGCGCCCCAGAGTGTACCAGTATACAGCGGCCCCATATACCAGTATACAGCACCCCCAGATACCTGTATACAGCGCCCCCCATATACCAGTATACAGCGCCCCCCATATACCTGTATACAGCGCCCCACATATACCTGTATACAGCGCCCCATATACCTGTATACAGCGCCCCCCATATACCAGTATACAGCGCCCCCCATATACCTGTATACAGCGCCCCCCATATACCTGTATACAGCGCCCCCCATACACCTGTATACAGTGCCCCCCATACACCTGTATACAGCGGCCCCATATACCAGTATACAGCACCCCCAGATACCTGTATACAGCACCCCCCATACACCTGTATACAGCGCCCCCATACACCTGTATACAGCGCCCCCATATACCAGTATACAGCGCCCCCCATATACCTGTATACAGCGCCCCCCATATACCAGTATACAGCGCCCTCCATATACCAGTACACGCCCCCATATACCAGTATACAGCACCCCCATATATCTGTATACAGCGCCCCCCATACACCTGTATACAGCGCCCCCATATACCTGTATACAGCGCCCCCATATACCAGTATACAGCACCCCCATATACCAGTATACAGCACCCCCATACACCTGTATACAGCGCCCCCATATACCAGTATACGCCCCCATATACCAGTATACGCCCCATATACCAGTATACAGCGCCCCCCATATACCAGTATACGCCCCCATATACCTGTATACAGCGCCCCCCATACACCTGTATACAGCACCCCCATACACCTGTATACAGCGCCCCCCATATACCAGTATACAGCGCCCCCCATATACCTGTATACAGCGCCCCCATATACCTGTATACAGCGCCCCCATATACCAGTATACAGCGCCCCCCATATACCTGTATACAGCGCCCCCCATATACCTGTATACAGCGCCCCCCATATACCTGTATACAGCACCCCCCATATACCAGTATACAGCACCCCCCATATACCAGTATACAGCGCCCCCCATATACCAGTATACAGCGTCCCCCATATACCTGTATACAGCACTCCCTATATACCCGTATACATCCCTGATATACCAGTATACACCGCCATATACCTGTATACATCCCCGATATACAGCATTCAGCATATACCTGTATACACCGCCATATACCTGTATACACCCCCCATATACCTGTATACATCCCCGATATACAGCACTCAGTATATACCTGTATACACCCCCCATATACCTGTATACATCCCCGATATACAGCATTCAGCATATACCTGTATACACCGCCATATACCTGTATACACCCCCATATACCTGTATACATCCCCGATATACAGCACTCAGTATATACCTGTATACACCCCCCATATACCTGTATACATCCCCGATATACAGCACTCAGTATATACCTGTATACACCGCCATATACCTGTATTGTCAGGAAAATATGATTTATTTTCCATTGTTCGGGTTACACAGACAGGGCTGCCTGCTACTCCTCCCACCAATGGTTTCTGTAAAGCCAAAATCCTTCTTGCAGCCCCTTCCCCCCTCTCTATGAATTTCCAAACAGAGAAAGATGAGACACAGGGGTGCCTGCGGAGGGCTCCCAGGGTTCTGGTGGTATATTGGACTTAACCCTGAGAAGCAGGTGCTCTCATAATTCATCTCTAGGTGTCGGTGCCCAAGTATCTACACTTTCATGGTACTCTCATAATTTATTATTTATTTCTATAGCACCATTAATTCCATGGTGCTGTACATGATAAGGGGTTACATACAAGTTATAGATAACGTTTACAGTAAACAAGTTTACAATGACAGACTGGTACAGAGGGGAGAGGACCCTGTCCTTGCGGACTTACATTCTACGGGATAATGGGGAAGAGACAGGAGGTCAGTGTGCTGCAGCACTGGTGGTGGTGAGGCGGCAGCTCTGGTGGTGGTGAGGCGGCAGCTCTGGCGGTGGTGAAGCGGCAGCTCGGGCGGTTGGTGAGGAGGCAGCTCGGGCGGTTTGCTTGCAGGATGCGTTTTTTCTCCATAGACTTTTATTAGTGACGCAGTGCGACGCATTGCCAAACGTCGCAACCGTCGTGCGACGGTTGCGTCGTGTTGCGTTGTTCCAAGACTCCTTCTATGTTCAACAGCAGGGCACAGCCATGGGCTCAAATGTAGCGCCCCCTTTCGCGGTGGCCTACATGGCAGCCTTTGAGAGCGATTTCGTCTATACCCATCCTCTGTTCTTGGACCACTGTGAAATCTGGCGGAGATACATTGATGACATTTTTTGCATATGGGATGGACCAATCGAGTCACTCTTGTCATTTGACAATCACATAAACAACATTTGGCCAGAACTTAAATTCACCATACAGCATGACACAAACCGGATTAGTTTTCTGGACACTTTAATTTATAAGGAGAGGGGGGGTGCACTGGCCATTGATTTGTTTACCAAACCTACAGACCGCAATGGTCTGCTTCATTTCAGCAGCTGTCACCCCCCTTCCACAAAAAACTCCATCCCTAAATCTCAATTTCTAAGGGTGGACCGGATTGTCTCTGATGACAACACGAAGAAAGTGAGATTATCAGAAATGGAGGGCAAGTTTTCTAATAGGGGTTACCCACAGGGGGGTACTCACTAAGGCCAAATTAAATACATCTCAGAGGAAGTCAACGTAAGCATCAAGAGAATTCCTTTTGTCACAACCTTTCACCCATTTTCTGGCCTGGTACAATCCACCATTAGGAGACACTGGAACATTTTGACTAAAAGTTATCCACTCATTCCAGAATTTAAATCACCATTTCTTTCGTGCTTTAGACGTGCCAAAAACTTAAGAGACAGGTTGGTAAAAGCGGATATAGGCCCAGTAACAACCCTGGCTAGACAAACCTTCCTTCAAACGCAAAGAAAGGGTACTTTTCCATGCCTAAACTGTCTACAGTGCAGTAATGTTCAAAAGGGCCCCGCAGGATTTCACCCACAAACAGGCAAAGCCCTAGCAATCAAGGGTTTCTATGCCTGCGAGTCCACGCATGTGATCTATGTAATCAAATGCCCGTGCGGCCTCGCCTATGTGGGGGAAACTACGCAAGCCATTCGGGACAGAGTGTCCCAACATAAATCTACCGTCCGGTGCAAAAAAACTCATCTTCCTCTCCCCCACCACTTCATTGAAAAAAATCATAACATTTCCCAACTTCGATTTCAGGTACTAGAGCAGATAGACCCCCTAAGAAGAGGCCAGGATCGCATAAAAACACTTAAAAGAAGGGAAGCATTCTGGATCTTCACCTTACAGACCCTAGAGCCAAAGGGATTAAACCGGGACTATGACGTAGCAGCATTTTTATAATGTCGTTCGTTCCATATCTAACTCATGTGAAGCCCTTGACTGTTTTAATTTGTGTACCAAGCTCTCAAATGTATTTGTCTAATTTTGATATGTTTTCTTTTCTTTAGAATCGATAGTCTCACGGCACATGCATGGCACTGGTGGCTGTACACGGCACTCTAGATGGTAGAGTATATATGTACTGCGATTTGAGTTTCACAACCTTTTCCCTTATGTGTTATTACTTACTAACATTCATCATCTTCTTCCTTAAAACCCTTCTTTTATCCCCTCCTTGAGAGAGCTTAACATCGCCCCCTTTTTCAACCACGACACTGGCCTCAGGCTAAACAGGATTGCTCACCGGCTCATCTCTACGAGCTCTATAGGAGTTCCTGATCCGCACATACACATCTCACTTAGTGCGCTCCCCCACATAGATTCCTGTTCATGCTGGCCCATTGAGCTCGACACAGCTCTATATGCGCAGGCGCGCTTGACGCCGTGATCACATGACCGCGATGACGCGGCGGGTCACGTGACCCGATTACACAACGCAGATATACCCGGAAGTATCACCATTACACAGTGGCCCCGGGAGCACCTGACAGAGCGCCACGGACCTGGCTATCCAAGGTAACTAGAGGGGGTTTCACTACAGCGCTTTCTCCTACTTATATTACAGCGCCTATTTGCATTGGATTTAGGGAGCTTCCCTATATATATGTATTTCTCTCCACAGCGCTACCCCTAGTGGTGGGTTCTCGCCTCTCCTCAGTACCTTCCCTCCGGGAATCTCTCCAGGATCCCTGAGGTATTTTGCCACTTTAGCCCTTGGGATTGCCCATTTAGGTCTTAACACGCATATACTGTGTCACCTTGGTCCCGGGTTGCCTACACTCAGGCCTTTGTGGCCTTTATAATCCCTTTTGTGCATTACTTCCAGGTAATTTTCTGTCTTCATGGTACAAGTTTAAACACACAATTAGAGCAATCGGTTCAGTGTTAGTCAAATGCCCCACGGTACAACAGCATGACGCTTTTTGGGGTTGCCACTCAAACCCTCTTCTGCACTTTACAATGTTTGGCATCCTTTTTGTACTGTTTCTTTTCTGCCATCACAACCCTTATTGGCATACTATTACCATATCCTTTAAATATCATGTGACGTACTGGTTATTCTGTCACAATTTCCTCATAGTCTGATATCTGGTGCATACACGACCATTTGAATTACTAACATCATTTACCACATCTTCGTTGTAGGTTGTCATTGGGCACTCTCTGTTTACAGCACTCTGATCGGAATACCTTCTACCTAGTATCCTTTAGGCGATATTGACCTTAGTCACGTATATAGCTCCTTCACAGGTTTTTGTATTGTGTCATAACGGTCTTCTTCCATTTCAGTTATTTTCTCTTCCTTACCAATACTCACAGCTTCGTATTCTTTATAATTGGAATCTTCACGACTCACGGGACACCAACCTGGATTTGCTCCGGCCACCACGGTTGCTCACCTCTCTCTTTTATAGGACGGATTTGAACAGAATTATCATAGTTCCGTTGTTTTCTCTCTTTTGTGCATCATGTGGATATTGTCACTAATCTGTATTTGATGCTTTACCTGTATTTCAGTTTTGTTAAAGATATTTCTGATGAAGGTCTTGTGATTGGACCGAAAACGTTTAAATCTTTAAACTGGATGCACAAATAAACGGAATGTTCATTTTTTCTTGCAACAAAAATCTGAGTGCCAAGTGATTGCCATTATCTTGTTGACGGGCTGGAAACCTGACTTGTGCACCACACAGGACCCTCGAGTGCCGTGTGCATTGTCTGTATGTGTTGCGTCGGACCGTCGCCACCAAAAAACTTTACATGTAACGTTTTTTGGTGCGTCATCTGCAGCATTTCCGACCGCGCATACGCGGCCGGAACCCCACCCCCGCCTCCCCGCACCTCACAATGGGGCAGCGGATGCGTTGAAAAACAGCATCCGCTGCCCCCGTTGTGTGGCGCTTGCACAGTATGCGTCGGTGCACTGCAACGTCGCATTGCGACGTGCAGTGCACGACGCTAATGTGAAAGTAGCCTAACGGGACTAGAGGACTTCGGAAGTGCGAAGAGGGAGCGGTTATCTGACAGGTGGGGCAGGACCTACAATAATTCAGGATCTCAGGGTAAGATCCCGGCCAATAGAACCTCTGTGTTAATTTCTCCTGCATTTTCTCTACCCCCTTATGTCCTCACAAAACATATGAATGAGCCATGTCTAGAACCCTCTGCCGGTATGGCCCTGGAACCAACAGCTGCTCCACTATCTCCTCTCCCCTCAGTGTGGTCACCAGATACATTAACTCGCCATTAACAGCAAAGTCTGGGAACCTGGTGTCAGCCCCCGGCTCTTGAGCAACCCCATCAATCACAGACACATTTTCAAAGGCCCCTTTAGGGTAAGAGCCCGCATTTAAGTAGTTCCGAAATTTTCCCCAGCTCAGGAACCTCGGCCTCACTGGTCACCGGATCGTCTTCATCACCAGCGATGACACACAAGGGGAAATCCTCCACCTCCAACTGCGACGGGGATGCATCAGGGTTGCACTGGCTCCTGCCTGAGTCACTGGGCCTTTCCCCACCAGTCCCAGAACAGGCTGAAGTCCCGCCGGATTATCACGGGGTGCAGCAAGTCTCTGACTAGCCCAACCTCATGATACTCCGTACCACTTCTAGCTTTAATCAACACTCTGGCAACAGGGTAGTCTTTGGAGCCCCCATTGATACAGCATATCTATATATATAATTGTCTAAGGGTTTAATTGTCTGTCTGTCCTGGAAATCCCGCATCTCTGATTGGTCGAGGCCGCCAGGCCTCGACCAATCAGCGACGGGCATTGTCCTCCACTGCTGTCAAGTGATCGCCATTGTGTTGTCTAAGGGTCTAATTGTCTGTCTGTCTCGGAAATCCCGCCTTGCTGATTGGTCGAGGCCAGCCGGCCTCGACCAATCAGCAACAGGCACAGTCTGCCGTGAATTCTGGAATCATCATTGTCCTCCACTGCTGTCATGTCCTGCCATTGTGTAGGGTGTGTGCCTGCGTCTCCCTGTATGGGCGGCATCTCCCTGTGTTTCTATCTTAGAATGGGTCGTAAACAAAAATACGCCAATGAGGATGACAGAAAAGCAGCAGCAGCAAGAAAACGACAACATCGGGAACAGGAGACACCACAACAAACTGCCGCCAGACAAGCCCAGGATGCGGAATCTCACAGACACCTTCGCCAACCGAAGACACCACAACAAACTGTACGAAAGGAACAACATGATCGCCAAATTCATAAAAAACGAATGCTCTACCAACTAAGGCACGACCAGGACAATATTCAACAACGTGCACATTACGTAACAGACAATGAAAGTACAATTCATGAACACTACTGTGGGAATATGAATGCAGTTTGCTCTAAATGCGAGACTCTGAATTTCATTGATGAAAAACCATCAGACAATCAGTTTACTCAATGCTGCCAAAAAGGAAAAGTTATGCTACCGAGACCTCACTATTCCTGCGCGCCTGCACAGAAAGGACCTGCAGTGACATCACGGTCATGTGACCGCAACACGGTCATGTGACCGCGATGTCATCACAGGTCCTGCGCGACAAGGACCTGCCGTGACGTCACAGTCATGTGACCGTGACGTCGTCACGTGACCGCGACGTCATCACACCCTGGGACCGGAAGCTGCCGCCTGCACCCCACACAGGCAACAGAGCTACAACGCGCCTGCGAAAGGTGAGTATATGTTTATTTTATTTTTTTTTTAACCTATGTCATACATGGCTGGGCAATATACTACGTGGCTCTGTGCTGTATACTACGTCACTGGGCAATATACTAAGTCACTGGGCAATATACTACGTGGGCTGTGCAATATACTACGTGGGCTGTGCAATATACTACGTGGGCTGTGCAATATACTACGTGACTCTGTGCTGTATACTACGTCACTGGGCCATATACTACGTGGCTCTGTGCTGTATACTACGTCACTGGGCAATATAATACGTGGCTGGGCAATATACTACGTGGTTGGGCAATATACTACGTGGGCATCGCAATATACAACGTGGGCTGCGCAATGTACTGCGTGGGCTGCGCAATGTACAGCGTGGGCTGCGCAATGTACTGCGTGGGCTGCGCAATGTACTGCGTGGGCTGCGCAATGTACTGCGTGGGCTGCGCAATGTACAACGTGGGCTGCGCAATGTACAGCGTGGGCTGCGCAATGTACAGCGTGGGCTGCGCAATGTACTGCGTGGGCTGCGCAATGTACTGCGTGGGCTGCGCAATGTACTGCGTTGGGCTGCGCAATGTACTGCGTGGGCTGCGCAATGTACTGCGTTGGCTGCGCAATGTACTGCGTTGGCTGCGCAATGTACTGCGTGGGCTGCGCAATGTACTGCGTGGGCTGCGCAATATACGTGGGCTGCTCAATGTACAGCGTGGGCTGCGCAATGTACTGCGTGGGCTGCGCAATGTACTACGTGAGCTGCGCAATGTACTACGTGGGCTGCGCAATGTACTGCGTGGGCTGCGCAATGTACTGCGTGGGCTGCGCAATGTACTGCGTGGGCTGCGCAATGTACTGCGTGGGCTGCGCAATGTACTGCGTGGGCTGCGCAATGTACTGCGTGGGCTGCGCAATGTACTGCGTGGGCTGCGCAATGTACTGCGTGGGCTGCGCAATGTACTGCGTGGGCTGCGCAATGTACTGCGTGGGCTGCGCAATGTACTGCGTGGGCTGCGCAATATACTACGTGGGCTGCGCAATATACTACATGGGCTGCGCAATATACTACGTGGGCTGTGCAATATACTACGTGGGCTGCGCAATATGCAACGTGGGCTGCGCAATATGCAACGTGGGCTGCGCAATATACAACGTGGGCTGCTCAATATACTACATGGGACTGCGTGGGCTGCGCAATGAACTGCGTGGGCTGCACAATGTACTGCGTGGGCTGCCCAATGTACTGCGTGGGCTGCCCAATGTACTGCGTGGGCTGCCCAATGTACTGCGTGGGCTGCCCAATGTACTGCGTGGGCTGCCCAATGTACTGCGTGGGCTGCCCAATGTACTGCGTGGGCTGCCCAATGTACTGCGTGGGCTGCCCAATGTACTGCGTGGGCTGCCCAATGTACTCCGTGGGCTGCGCAATGTACTACGTGGGCTGCGCAATGTACTACGTGGGCTGCGCAATGTACTACGTGGGCTGCGCAATGTACTACGTGGGCAGCGCAATATACTACGTGGGCAGCGCAATATACTATGTGGGCTGCGCAATATACTACGTGGGCTGCGCAATATACTACGTGGGCTGCACAATATACATGGGCTGCGCAATATACTACGTGGGCTGCGCAATATACTACGTGGGCTGCGCAATATACTACATGGGCTGCGCAATATACTACGTGGGCATCGCAATATACAACGTGGGCTGCTCAATATACTACGTGGGCTGCGCAATATACTACGTGGGCTGCGCAATATACAACGTGGGCTGCGCAATATACAACGTGGGCTGCGCAATGTACTGCGTGGGCTGCGCAATGTACTGCGTGGGCTTCGCAATGTACTGCGTGGCTGTGCAATATACTACGTGGGCTGTGCTATACACTACGCATGCATATTCTAGAATACCCGATGCGTTAGAATGTACTACGTGGGCTGCGCAATGTACTACGTGGGCAGCGCAATATACTACGTGGGCAGCGCAATATACTACGTGGGCTGCGCAATATACTATGTGGGCTGCGCAATATACTACGTGGGCTGCGCAATATACTACGTGGGCTGCACAATATACGTGGGCTGCGCAATATACTACGTGGGCTGCGCAATATACTACGTGGGCTGCGCAATATACTACATGGGCTGCGCAATATACTACGTGGGCATCGCAATATACAACGTGGGCTGCTCAATATACTACGTGGGCTGCGCAATATACTACGTGGGCTGCGCAATATACAACGTGGGCTGCGCAATGTACAACGTGGGCTGCGCAATGTACTGCGTGGGCTGCGCAATGTACTGCGTGGGCTGCGCAATGTACTGCGTGGGCTGCACAATGTACTGCGTGGGCTGCGCAATGTACTGCGTGGGCTTCGCAATGTACTGCGTGGCTGTGCAATATACTACGTGGGCTGTGCTATACACTACGCATGCATATTCTAGAATACCCGATGCGTTAGAATCGGGCCACCATCTAGTGTCCATAGGTTTCCCTGGGATCAAATGGTGGGGAAGTGTGGCTCTTATCAGGGTCACCAAACTCCCGGAGTCCAAGATTCCTGACACCAGAACTCCATTTATGGTCACGGGGCATGACTGCGGCTCATCTACAGGTTGATAGTCCACACTGCAGGCTGGGTAGGCATAATACGAGCAGCACCTGCCTAGGCTACAATCCATATGCTTGGAAGACATAGGACAACGGGCTGCTATGTGTCCAGGACCGTGACACCTCCAGCAGATCAGGTCTTTAGCAGCAGCATTTGGTAACCCCTCAGCCGCTCCTTGGGATCTCTGACTTCCCCCCCAGTGGTGGATGTGTTACCCCTCTTTTGGGACTCGGGTTCCCGCTGGGTACCACAGTATGGAAATGTACCACCTACCAGCCTCGTTAGGGACTTCTCGACCAAGTGGTTCCTTTCTACGAGGTCCGCCAAGTCATCTGCATTCCGGGGGTCTCCTTGGGCAACCCAGTTCTGCACTGACCTGGGAAGGGAGTGAATAAATCTGTCCATGACGACCCTCTCGGCCATCTTTGCTGGAGTGGAGGACTCCGGCTGCAACCATTTCTGGACCAAATGCAACAAGTCAAACATCTGAGAGCGGTTTATCACCATAATACATCTGCAGCGCCCCAGAGTCCTGGTCGTTGCAGTACTGTGGCTCCGCCACTATGGGGAGCCATGGTGCGTCCGATGGCACTGAAGGAGTTCACCTGATCAGGTATCACAGACACCAATACATTTCACAGCTGGGCCTCCGGGGGGAGCTAAGGGTTCTATTCATTAGGCCACTCCCCACCATAGTGGGTAAACTGGGGGTCAGGCAGGAAGTGAGATCAGAAAGCTGACTGGATTGGACGAAGCAACACCTAGTGGCAGAGGGTGTTGTGGAGGAAGAGACAGTAGGGTCTCTGTCAGGGGTGGGATCCTGACAGAGGCTTGGCATTTGAAAGAACGTAACGGGTCCGCGCCAGCTCCGGGAAGCGGCGGGGCCCAAGAAAGGACTAGAAGCGAGATAGATTGTGCTGAGTGAGAAACAAGATCAAGCAATAGGAGAATTCCAGTAGGGGTCGTGCTGTAAGACCGGAGCAACACCCTACTGAGGCGCACTACCGGTGGCCGGAACGCCGAGGGAGTATTATAACATTCAGCTTCAAGCAATACTCTAAACAGCGGCAGGACAGTCAGTCTAAGGCGGGCTGTCTCACACAAATCACCTATGAAGTCTTGGGGGGCACCTTGTGGAGAGGGGCGACTCTAGGGTCCCGGAAGAGCTCCGAGCCTACCCGTCAAACGGGTGCCGTCCCAACCAGAACACCAGGGAGGGACGGAGGATTAGAAGAACATCATTTAATCGAGTTGTGAGGGAACTTAAGAAACAGACACAACGGTTGTGGGGACTTTCCGTAAGCACAGCAGGGAAGGACCGCAACACATAGCGCTAGAAGGAAGGCACCGATTTCCACCTGTGAAGAGAACTCTGGAGGTGCCATTGGACCGGCCGGACTTGCGCAGCCTGGTGACCCGTATTCTGGACTGTGGACTCAGAGATCTTCAGTAAAGAGGTAAAGAGACTGCAACCTGGTGTCCTCGTTATTTACTGCACCGCACCACCACTACCATCCTCCACACCTATTATTCACTGTGCGCCCCACGGCAGGGTCACGGACCGGGGCCTAGCCGCCGTGACAACCCCCAGAAGCAGAGACTCGTAGGCCCGGTACCGGGTATCCCTCGGCCCTGCGGCGGTGGGGGCGCTGCAACTTGGCGTCACGAACAGGATCTACTTAAGCCTGAGGAATCAGGTCATGTGTGCCTTGGAACTGTGATTTATCGTGCTTTGATTGTGCTTTATTACAAAGACTGTGTGCTGCGCCTTTTGCCGCTAAAATCCGCCGCCATTGCAGCGCTGAGGAGGAGGGGCGTGAAGTGGGCGTAGGCAAGCTGGAAAGCGCGAACGACAATGGCCGCCCAGTCCAAATATTTCGGTGTCCTGCGGACGTGTCCGTCAACAGCCGAGGTCCGCCTCCTGATCCTGTTTGGAGGGTGGAGACCATGGAGACGGGGCCGCCCACGAAAGAGACCGCGGGAAAAGGACCAGGAAGAAGAAGTCAGTGAGATGGAGGACGCCATGGCCAGCCGCCCGGAGCCGGAGCGTGGGGTCGGAGCCGAGGACTCCCCCAGCTACCCGGAGAGGCACCGCAGCCAGACCTCCACAGTTGATGCTGACCTCCTGCAGACCGGAGCGGACGAGCTGATCCACCAACTCCTGCAGACGCAGCTGAGCACTGAGGCCGGGTGGAAGAAGACCATCATCGGGAGCCTCACCAGACATCTGTCGGCAGCCTCGCCTGGTCCGGAGCAAGAAAGAAGTTCCAGCGCTCCGAAGCCAGAAAGCAAGGCCCTGCCGGAAAGCGAGATGCTGCAAACGGAGATGACAACGCCGCAGCGCAAGGCCCCACAACCAGCGTTCCAGACCCCAGCGGAGATGGAGCAGACCGGCACCGGAGGGACCGCGTCTGAAGCAGGTATGAAGGACGACCCTGCCCTGACAACCGACACCACTCCGGTGACTGCTAGTGCCACAGCTGCTGACTCCGTTCTAGTGACTGATCTTGCGGCAGCCGCTACCTCTGCTGCAGCAAATGCCTCTACTCAAGCTGCGCAGACCTCCATCGCTGCGCCTGATTTAACTGTACATGCAAGACGGATTAACGGCGTTTGTCCAGCACTGGGTATAACCCTGGACCTCACTTATCCCAGGCCAAGAAGGGTTAAGTGCCAGGTGCAGCCCTGGAAGCCGTCCAACTAAACCTCGGAAACCTGAAACTGTAAATAGTTAACTGTTTGTTTCCCTGCTTTTTGCTACTTTAAACCCGTCCAGGGTTAACTCTTAAGGGGATCCTTCTGTGGACCTGGGATCCCTATTGTTTTGCTTTTATTTGATTTTTTCAAGTTTTTGCACAAGTTTCTAGAACTGCTGAAATCATGAACAGTGCATGATCCGAACTTCTTGTATATAGTTTGCACCTTATTAAAGGCGCTCCCTACTGGTTTTACTTAAAGAAGGACTCTTTGTGAAGATACCGCACTGGAACCTTTGCTGAGTATGGACTGGTAGCCTGGGAAGGTGTGCTACCTCATAGAGACTTGGTCCCCTCTTAAAGAGGATGTTCATTTGTTACGCTTAAACTGTGATATTGCTTAAGATAGGAAGCAATAATGTCTTGACCAAAGAAAGAGATGATAATGTTTACATGAGAAAGTTATATGTATTTAATTAGTTAAATGTGAAGAAATACTGATGATGTGCTCTGAGAAGAAAAAGGTGAAAGATAGAAGAAGGATGCAGTGGGCCCGTAGGGATAGACATGGTGTCCAGCATGCATGATAGAGAGAAAGATAATGAGAAGGCTTAATGTTCGATAGAAAATGTTTTGATAATGCTGATAGAAAGTTAGGATAGAAGGTAAACCCTGAGTCCTCATAGGAGTCATGTAGAGATGACTCAGTGCTCTTAAACTGAAAGTAATGTTATGTTCTATACTGTGTATAGTAGTTGAAAAGGCAGTAGGCCCTGGCTGAACGGGGCGGTCCTGCATAGAAAGGAGAGGCAGAAGGTCTGGTGCCGATAGGACAGGCGGTCCTGCAGATTTAAAGAAGGAGAATGAAAAAGTTAAATTACCTTATAATGTGATTATAGGAAGGTCTTTAGTGGATTTAGAGTGTGAGTCCTTAAAGGCAATGTTAAATTATTGTCCAACAATTGTGCACTTAGTAGAATACCCGGTTGGGTAACAGGAGTTATTTATAGCCTGTAATTTATAATGTTAACCATGTTTGTAACGTTCAAGTGTCCTTACCTCCCATAAAGGGAAGCCTGTTCAAGTATACTTATTGTTATTGCACTCAACAAAACTGTATGTCTTTTTGCTAACTTGTATTGTTGTTTTCTTCCCAGTCCCGGAGTACTGTGTTTAACCAGGGGGGAGTGCAGCGCCCCAGAGTCCTGGTCGTTGCAGTACTGTGGCTCCGCCACTATGGGGAGCTATGGTGCGTCCGATGGCACTGAAGGAGTTCATCTGATCAGGTATCACAGACACCAATACATTTCACAGCCGGGCCTCCGGGGGGAGCTAAGGGTTCTATTCATTAGGCCACTCCCCACCATAGTGGGTAAACTGGGGGTCAGGCAGGAAGTTAGATCAGAAAGCTGACTGGGTTGGAACCAGGCAACACCTTGTGGCAGAGGGTGTTGTGGGGGAAGATTCGGTAGGGCCCCTGTCAGGGGTGGGATCCTGACAGAGGCTTGGCATTTGAAAGAACGTAACGGGTCCGCGCCAGCTCCGGGAAGCGGCGGGGCCCAAGAAAGGACTAGAAGCGAGATAGATTGTGCTGAGTGAGAAACGAGATCAAGCAATAGGAGAAATACCAGTAGGGGTCGTGCTGTAAGACCGGAGCAACACCCTACTGAGGCGCACTACCGGTGGCCGGAACGCCGAGGGAGTATTATAACATTCAGCTTCAAGCAATACTCTAAACAGCGGCAGGACAGTCAGTCTAAGGCGGGCTGTCTCACACAAATCACCTATGAAGTCTTGGGGGGCACCTTGTGGAGAGGGGCGACTCTAGGGTCCCGGAAGAGCTCCGAGCCTACCCGTCAAACGGGTGCCGTCCCAACCAGAACATCAGGGAGGGACGGAGGATTAGAAGAACATCATTTAATCGAGTTGTGAGGGAACTTAAGAAACAGACAACGGTTGTGGGGACTTTCCGTAAGCACAGCAGGGAAGGACCGCAACACATAGCCCTAGAAGGAAGGCACCGATTTCCACCTGTGAAGAGAACTCTGGAGGTGCCATTGGACCGGCCGGACTTGCGCAGCCTGGTGAACCGTATTCTGGACTGTGGACTCAGAGATCTTCAGTAAAGAGGTAAAGAGACTGCAACCTGGTGTCCTCGTTATTTACTGCACCGCACCACCACTACCATCCTCCACACCTATTATTCACTGTGCGCCCCACGGCAGGGTCACGGACCGGGGCCTAGCCGCCGTGACAACCCCCAGAAGCAGAGACTCGTAGGCCCGGTACCGGGTATCCCTCGGCCCTGCGGCGGTGGGGGCGCTGCACATCCAGTGATGAACCCTTTTGGCTCTGACAGAGTGACCCCTGAGCATGCCAATATCTCCGTTTTCAGCTTGGCACACTCTTGCACATCCTGTAATGTCAAATCGAAATAGGCCTTCTGTGGTTCACCAGTCAAACGGGGGGCCAGTACCTCTGCCCACTGCTCTGGTGGTAGCTTCTCCGCCACCCGCTCGAACACAGCCTCTATATCATCCTCTGGGGTCATCTTTTGCATGGCTCATCTTACCACTTTCCGGATGCAGGAGTCATCACCTTGATGGGGGGGGTGGTATCTCTGCCGCAGACATCCCCCGCCAGGAGTTCTGTCCACCTTTGTTGTTGTATCTGTTGTATTAGGAGTTTACTAGTCTCCTGCTGTATCTGCTGCTTCTGCTGTTGGCTCAGGATCAGGTGCTGGATTAGCTCCTCCATTTTGTCCAACCGCTGTTCCATCTCTGCAGCTGCCTTAGCCTAGGACATACGATTTGTGCACCACTGCTACACGTGTTCCTGGAATATTGCCTGCATCCAAAACACCACTTGAGGAAGGTCAGCTCACTTAGCTGTGCTTCGAGGTAGACACAGGCACATGTGGGGTTAAAGTCTCTGGGTGGTTTATTGTATCACAAACCAAAACCCCAAAATGGTAACAGAAACAGCCTGTCTGGCTCAAATGAAAATCAAAAGTTTATACAGTCCTGCCCGGCACTTCTGGGACAACCCCTATGGCAGCTCTCACAGGAGCTTCAGGATGGAGGCTTCCTTCCTCCACACAACACAGAGAAAGAAAATAAAACCAGCTGGACATTTATTTCCACCACCACATCATGGAGGTGGAGATATGGAGGAGGCATCCCGCCCATCTCTGACCCATCCACCAAGAAAGCCAGGCCCATATAGCAACTGGATTGCTCTTAGCCCATATCCTGCTGGAGGAAACACTTAAAGGGAACCTGTCACCCCCAAAATCGAAGGTGAGCTAAGCCCACCGGCATCAGGGGCTTATCTACAGCATTGTGTAATGCATTCTGTAATGTTGTAGATAAGCCCTCGATGTTACCTGAAAGAGGAGAAAAAGAGGTCAGATTATACTCACCCAGGGGTGGTCCCGCTGCGGTCCGCTCCGATGGGTGTCTCCGGTCCACTCCGATGGGTGTCTCAGGTCCGGTACAGCGCCTCCCATCTTCATTCCATGACGTCCTCTTCTGGTCTTCATGCCGCGGCTCTGGCGCAGGCGCACTTTATCTCCCTGTTGAGGGCAGAGCAAAGTACTGCAGTGCACAGGCGCTGGGCCTCTCTGACCTTTCCCTGTGCACTGCAGTACTTTGCTCTGCCCTCAACAGGGCAAATCAGTACGCCTGCGCCGAAGCCGCAGCGTGAAGACCAGAAGAGGACGTCATGGAAAGGAGATAGGAGGCGCCGGACCCGGACCTGAGACACCCATCGGAGCAGGACCGCCCCTGGGTGAGTATAATCTAACGTCTTTTTCTCCTCTTTCAGGATACATCGGCGGCTTATCTACAGCATTACAGAATGCATTACAGAATGCTGGAGATAAGCCCCTGATGCCGGTGGGATTACCTCACCTTCGATTTTGGGGGTGACAGGTTCCCTTTAAGGCTATCACATGCAAAGCAATCTTTGTGACACATATCTCCCCTCATGTAGGACACCAGTGAAACTGTCACAATGTGCAAAGAGGAAGGGGAAAAAAATGTAATCTCTAGATCTGCAAAGAAGAAGGCACAAAATGTCACCTCTAGATGTGCAAAGAGGAAGACACAAAATGTCACCTCTAGATGTGCAAAGAGGAAGGGGCAAAATGTAATCTCTAGATGTGCAAAGAGGAAGGGACACAATGTAATCTCTAGATGTGCAAAGAGGAAGGGACAAAATGTCACCACTAGATGTGCAAAGAGGAAGGGACAAAATGTCACCACTAGATGTGCAAAGAGGAAGGGACAAAATGTCACCACTAGATGTGCAAAGAGGAAGGGACAAAATGTCACCTCTAGATGTGCAAAGAGGAAGGGACAAAATATCACCTCTAGATGTGCAAAGAGGAAGGGACAAAATGTCACCACTAGATGTGCAAAGAGGAAGGGACAAAATGTCACCACTAGATGTGCAAAGAGGAAGGGACAAAATGTCACCTCTAGATGTGCAAAGAGGAAGGGACAAAATATCACCTCTAGATGTGCAAAGAGGAAGGGACAAAATGTAATCTCTAGATGTGCAAAGAGGAAGGGACAAAATGTAATCTCTAGATGTGCAAAGAGGAAGGGGCAAAATGTCACCTCTAGATGTGCAAAGAGGAAGGGACAAAATGTCACCTCTAGATGTGCAAAGAGGAAGGGACAAAATATCACCTCTAGATGTGCAAAGAGGAAGGGACAAAATGTAATCTCTAGATGTGCAAAGAGGAAGGAGCAAAATGTCACCTCTAGACGTGCAAAGAGGAAGGGGCAAAATGTCACATCTAGATGTGCAAAGAGGAAGGGACAAAATGTCACATCTAGATGTGCAAAGAGGAAGGGACAAAATGTCACCTCTGGATGTGCAAAGAAGAAGGAGCAAAATGTCACCTCTAGATGTGCAAAGAGGAAGGGGCAAAATGTCACATCTAGATGTGCAAAGAGGAAGGGACAAAATGTCACCTCTGGATGTGCAAAGAGGAAGGGACAAAATGTAATCTCTATATGTGCAAAGAGGAAGACACAAAATGTCACCTCTAGATGTGCAAAGAGGAAGACACAAAATGTCACCTCTAGATGTGCAAAGAGGAAGAGGCAAAATGTCACCTCTAGATGTGCAAAGAGGAAGGGACAAAATGTCACCTCTAGATGTGCAAAGAAGAAGGAGCAAAATGTCACCTCTAGATGTGCAAAGAGGAAGGGGCAAAATGTCACATCTAGATGTGCAAAGAGGAAGGTGCAAAATGTCACCTCTAGATGTGCAAAGAGGAAGACACAAAATGTCACCTCTAGATGTGCAAAGAGGAAGGGGCAAAATGTCACCTCTAGATGTGCAAAGAGGAAGACACAAAATGTCACCTCTAGATGTGCAAAGAGGAAGGGGCAAAATGTCACCTCTAGACGTGCAAAGAAGAAGACACAAAATGTCACCTCTAGATGTGCAAAGAGGAAGAGGCAAAATGTCACCTCTAGATGTGCAAAGAGGAAGACACAAAATGTCACCTCTAGATGTGCAAAGAGGAAGACACAAAATGTCACCTCTAGATGTGCAAAGAGGAAGACACAAAATGTCACCTCTAGATGTGCAAAGATAAAGACACAAAATGTCACCTCTAGATGTGCAAAGAGGAAGGGGCAAAATGTCACCTCTAGATGTGCAAAGAGGAAGGGACAAAATATCACCTCTAGATGTGCAAAGAGGAAGACACAAAATGTCACCTCTAGATGTGCAAAGATAAAGACACAAAATGTCACCTCTAGATGTGCAAAGAGGAAGGGGCAAAATGTCACCTCTAGACGTGCAAAGAGGAAGGGACAAAATTTAATCTCTAGATGTGCAAAGAGGAAGGAGCAAAATGTCACCTCTAGATGTGCAAAGAGGAAGGGGCAAAATGTCACCTCTAGATGTGCAAAGAAAGGGGCAAAATGTCACCTCTAGATGTGCAAAGAGGAAGACACAAAATGTTACCTCTAGATGTGCAAAGAGGAAGGGGCAAAATGTCACCTCTAGATGTGCAAAGAAAGGGGCAAAATGTCACCTCTAGATGTGCAAAGAGGAAGACACAAAATGTCACCTCTAGATGTGCAAAGAGGAAGGAGCAAAATGTAATCTCTAGATGTGCAAAGAGGAAGGGGCAAAATATCACCTCTAGATGTGCAAAGAGGAAGGGGCAAAATGTCACCTATAGATGTGCAAAGAGGAAGGAGCAAAATGTCACCTCTAGACGTGCAAAGAAGGGGCAAAATGTCACCTCTAGATGTGCAAAGAGGAAGACACAAAATGTCACCTCTAGATGTGCAAAGAGGAAGGGGCAAAATGTCACCTCTAGATGTGCAAAGAGGAAGGGGCAAAATGTCACCTCTAGATGTGCAAAGAGGAAGGAGCAAAATGTCACCTCTAGACGTGCAAAGAAGAAGGGGCAAAATGTCACCTCTAGATGTGCAAAGAGGAAGGAGCAAAATGTCACCTCTAGATGTGCAAAGAGGAAGGGGCAAAATATCACCTCTAGATGTGCAAAGAGGAAGGGGCAAAATGTCACCTCTAGATGTGCAAAGAGGAAGGGGCAAAATGTCACCTCTAGATGTGCAAAGAGGAAGGGGCAAAATGTCACCTCTAGATGTGCAAAGAGGAAGGGGCAAAATATCACCTCTAGATGTGCAAAGAGGAAGGGGCAAAATGTAATCTCTAGATCTGCAAAGAGGAAGGGGCAAAATGTAATCTCTAGATGTGCAAAGAGGAAGGGGCAAAATATCACCTCTAGATGTGCAAAGAGGAAGGGGCAAAATGTCACCTCTAGATGTGCAAAGAGGAAGGGGCAAAATGTCACCTCTAGATGTGCAAAGAGGAAGGGGCAAAATGTCACCTCTAGATGTGCAAAGAGGAAGGGGCAAAATGTAATCTCTAGATGTGCAAAGAGGAAGGCACAAAATGTCACCTCTAGACGTGCAAAGAAGAAGGCACAAAATGTCACCTCTAGATGTGCAAAGAAGAAGGGGCAAAATGTCACCTCTAGATGTGCAGAGGAAGACACAAAATGTCACCTCTAGATGTGCAAAGAGGAAGGGGCAAAATGTAATCTCTAGATGTGCAAAGAGGAAGGGGCAAAATGTCACCTCTAGACGTGCAAAGAGGAAGACACAAAATATCACCTCTAGATGTGCAAAGAGGAAGGGGCAAAATGTAATCTCTAGATGTGCAAAGAGGAAGACACAAAATATCACCTCTAGATGTGCAAAGAGGAAGGGGCAAAATGTAATCTCTAGATGTGCAAAGAGAAAGGGGCAAAATATCATCTCTAGACGTGCAAAGAGGAAGGGGCAAAATGTCACCTCTAGATGTGCAAAGAGGAAGGAGCAAAATGTCACCTCTAGATGTGCAAAGAGGAAGGGGCAAAATTTCACCTCTAGATGTGCAAAAAAGAAGGGACAAAATGTCACCTCTAGATGTGCAAAGAGGAAGGAGCAAAATGTCACCTCTAGATGTGCAAAGAGGAAGGAGCAAAATGTCACCTCTAGATGTGCAAAGAGGAAGGGGCAAAATGTAATCTCTAGATGTGCAAAGAGGAAGGGGCAAAATATCACCTCTAGATGTGCAAAGAGGAAGGGGCAAAATGTCACCTATAGATGTGCAAAGAGGAAGGGGCAAAATATCACCTCTAGATGTGCAAAGAGGAAGGGGCAAAATGTCACCTCTAGATGTGCAAAGAGGAAGGGGCAAAATGTCACCTCTAGATGTGCAAAGAGGAAGGGGCAAAATGTAATCTCTAGATGTGCAAAGAAGAAGGCACAAAATGTGACCTCTAGATGTGCAAAGAAGAAGGGGCAAAATGTCACCTCTAGATGTGCAGAGGAAGACACAAAATGTCACCTCTAGATGTGCAAAGAGGAAGGGGCAAAATGTAAGCTCTAGATGTGCAAAGAGGAAGGGGCAAAATGTCACCTCTAGACGTGCAAAGAGGAAGACACAAAATGTCACCTCTAGCTGTGCAAAGAGGAAGACACAAAATATCACCTCTAGATGTGCAAAGAGGAAGGGGCAAAATGTAATCTCTAGATGTGCAAAGAGAAAGGGGCAAAATATAATCTCTAGACGTGCAAAGAGGAAGGGGCAAAATGTCACCTCTAGATGTGCAAAGAGGAAGGAGCAAAATGTCACCTCTAGATGTGCAAAGAGGAAGGAGCAAAATGTCACCTCTAGATGTGCAAAGAGGAAGGGGCAAAATATCACCTCTAGATGTGCAAAGAGGAAGGGGCAAAATGTCACCTCTAGATGTGCAAAGAGGAAGGGGCAAAATGTCACCTCTAGATGTGCAAAGAGGAAGGGGCAAAATGTCACCTCTAGATGTGCAAAGAGGAAGGGGCAAAATATCACCTCTAGATGTGCAAAGAGGAAGGGGCAAAATGTAATCTCTAGATCTGCAAAGAGGAAGGGGCAAAATGTAATCTCTAGATGTGCAAAGAGGAAGGGGCAAAATATCACCTCTAGATGTGCAAAGAGGAAGGGGCAAAATGTCACCTCTAGATGTGCAAAGAGGAAGGGGCAAAATGTCACCTCTAGATGTGCAAAGAGGAAGGGGCAAAATGTCACCTCTAGATGTGCAAAGAGGAAGGGGCAAAATGTCACCTCTAGATGTGCAAAGAGGAAGACACAAAATGTTACCTCTAGATGTGCAAAGAGGAAGACACAAAATGTCACCTCTAGATGTGCAGAGGAAGACACAAAATGTCACCTCTAGATGTGCAAAGAGGAAGGGGCAAAATGTCACCTCTAGATGTGCAAAGAGGAAGACACACAAAATATCACCTCTAGATGTGCAAAGAGGAAGGGGCAAAATGTCACCTCTAGATGTGCAAAAAAGAAGGGACAAAATGTCACCTCTAGATGTGCAAAGAGGAAGGGGCAAAATGTCACCTCTAGATGTGCAAAGAGGAAGACACAAAATGTTACCTCTAGATGTGCAAAGAGGAAGACACAAAATGTCACCTCTAGATGTGCAGAGGAAGACACAAAATGTCACCTCTAGATGTGCAAAGAGGAAGGGGCAAAATGTCACCTCTAGATGTGCAAAGAGGAAGACACAAAATGTCACCTCTAGACGTGCAAAGAAAGGGGCAAAATGTCACCTCTAGATGTGCAAAGAGGAAGGAGCAAAATGTCACCTAGATGTGCAAAGAAGAAGGGGCAAAATGTCACCTCTAGACGTGCAAAGAGGAAGGGGCAAAATGTCACCTCTAGATGTGCAAAGAGGAAGGGGCAAAATGTCACCTCTAGACGTGCAAAGAGGAAGGAGCAAAATGTCACCTCTAGACGTGCAAAGAAGAAGGGGCAAAATGTCACCTCTAGATGTGCAAAGAGGAAGACACAAAATGTCACCTCTAGATGTGCAAAGAGGAAGGGGCAAAATGTCACCTCTAGATGTGCAAAGAGGAAGGGGCAAAATGTCACCTCTAGATGTGCAAAGAGGAAGGAGCAAAATGTCACCTCTAGACGTGCAAAGAAGAAGGGGCAAAATGTCACCTCTAGATGTGCAAAGAGGAAGGAGCAAAATGTCACCTCTAGATGTGCAAAGAGGAAGGGGCAAAATATCACCTCTAGATGTGCAAAGAGGAAGGGGCAAAATGTCACCTCTAGATGTGCAAAGAGGAAGGGGCAAAATGTCACCTCTAGATGTGCAAAGAGGAAGGGGGAAAATGTCACCTCTAGATGTGCAAAGAGGAAGGGGCAAAATATCACCTCTAGATGTGCAAAGAGGAAGGGGCAAAATGTAATCTCTAGATCTGAAAAGAGGAAGGGGCAAAATGTAATCTCTAGATGTGCAAAGAGGAAGGGGCAAAATATCACCTCTAGATGTGCAAAGAGGAAGGGGCAAAATGTCACCTCTAGATGTGCAAAGAGGAAGGGGCAAAATGTCACCTCTAGATGTGCAAAGAGGAAGGGGCAAAATGTCACCTCTAGATGTGCAAAGAGGAAGGGGCAAAATGTAATCTCTAGATGTGCAAAGAGGAAGGCACAAAATGTCACCTCTAGACGTGCAAAGAAGAAGGCACAAAATGTCACCTCTAGATGTGCAAAGAAGAAGGGGCAAAATGTCACCTCTAGATGTGCAGAGGAAGACACAAAATGTCACCTCTAGATGTGCAAAGAGGAAGGGGCAAAATGTAATCTCTAGATGTGCAAAGAGGAAGGGGCAAAATGTCACCTCTAGACGTGCAAAGAGGAAGACACAAAATATCACCTCTAGATGTGCAAAGAGGAAGGGGCAAAATGTAATCTCTAGATGTGCAAAGAGGAAGACACAAAATATCACCTCTAGATGTGCAAAGAGGAAGGGGCAAAATGTAATCTCTAGATGTGCATAGAGAAAGGGGCAAAATATCATCTCTAGACGTGCAAAGAGGAAGGGGCAAAATGTCACCTCTAGATGTGCAAAGAGGAAGGAGCAAAATGTCACCTCTAGATGTGCAAAGAGGAAGGGGCAAAATTTCACCTCTAGATGTGCAAAAAAGAAGGGACAAAATGTCACCTCTAGATGTGCAAAGAGGAAGGAGCAAAATGTCACCTCTAGATGTGCAAAGAGGAAGGAGCAAAATGTCACCTCTAGATGTGCAAAGAGGAAGGGGCAAAATATCACCTCTAGATGTGCAAAGAGGAAGGGGCAAAATGTCACCTCTAGATGTGCAAAGAGGAAGGGGCAAAATGTCACCTCTAGATGTGCAAAGAGGAAGGGGCAAAATGTAATCTCTAGATGTGCAAAGAGGAAGGGGCAAAATGTCACCTATAGATGTGCAAAGAGGAAGGGGCAAAATATCACCTCTAGATGTGCAAAGAGGAAGGGGCAAAATGTCACCTCTAGATGTGCAAAGAGGAAGGGGCAAAATGTCACCTCTAGATGTGCAAAGAGGAAGGGGCAAAATGTAATCTCTAGATGTGCAAAGAAGAAGGCACAAAATGTGACCTCTAGATGTGCAAAGAAGAAGGGGCAAAATGTCACCTCTAGATGTGCAGAGGAAGACACAAAATGTCACCTCTAGATGTGCAAAGAGGAAGGGGCAAAATGTAAGCTCTAGATGTGCAAAGAGGAAGGGGCAAAATGTCACCTCTAGACGTGCAAAGAGGAAGACACAAAATGTCACCTCTAGCTGTGCAAAGAGGAAGACACAAAATATCACCTCTAGATGTGCAAAGAGGAAGGGGCAAAATGTAATCTCTAGATGTGCAAAGAGAAAGGGGCAAAATATAAACTCTACACGTGCAAAGAGGAAGGGGCAAAATGTCACCTCTAGATGTGCAAAGAGGAAGGAGCAAAATGTCACCTCTAGATGTGCAAAGAGGAAGGAGCAAAATGTCACCTCTAGATGTGCAAAGAGGAAGGGGCAAAATATCACCTCTAGATGTGCAAAGAGGAAGGGGCAAAATGTCACCTCTAGATGTGCAAAGAGGAAGGGGCAAAATGTCACCTCTAGATGTGCAAAGAGGAAGGGGCAAAATGTCACCTCTAGATGTGCAAAGAGGAAGGGGCAAAATATCACCTCTAGATGTGCAAAGAGGAAGGGGCAAAATGTAATCTCTAGATCTGCAAAGAGGAAGGGGCAAAATGTAATCTCTAGATGTGCAAAGAGGAAGGGGCAAAATATCACCTCTAGATGTGCAAAGAGGAAGGGGCAAAATGTCACCTCTAGATGTGCAAAGAGGAAGGGGCAAAATATCACCTCTAGATGTGCAAAGAGGAAGGGGCAAAATGTAATCTCTAGATCTGCAAAGAGGAAGGGGCAAAATGTAATCTCTAGATGTGCAAAGAGGAAGGGGCAAAATATCACCTCTAGATGTGCAAAGAGGAAGGGGCAAAATGTCACCTCTAGATGTGCAAAGAGGAAGGGGCAAAATGTCACCTCTAGATGTGCAAAGAGGAAGGGGCAAAATGTCACCTCTAGATGTGCAAAGAGGAAGGGGCAAAATGTCACCTCTAGATGTGCAAAGAGGAAGGAGCAAAATGTCACCTCTAGATGTGCAAAGAGGAAGGAGCAAAATGTCACCTCTAGACGTGCAAAGAAGAAGGGGCAAAATGTCACCTCTAGATGTGCAAAGAGGAAGGAGCAAAATGTCACCTCTAGATGTGCAAAGAGGAAGGAGCAAAATGTCACCTCTAGATGTGCAAAGAGGAAGGGGCAAAATATCACCTCTAGATGTGCAAAGAGGAAGGGGCAAAATGTCACCTCTAGATGTGCAAAGAGGAAGGGGCAAAATGTCACCTCTAGATGTGCAAAGAGGAAGGGGCAAAATGTAATCTCTAGATGTGCAAAGAGGAAGGGGCAAAATATCACCTCTAGATGTGCAAAGAGGAAGGGGCAAAATGTCACCTATAGATGTGCAAAGAGGAAGGGGCAAAATATCACCTCTAGATGTGCAAAGAGGAAGGGGCAAAATGTCACCTCTAGATGTGCAAAGAGGAAGGGGCAAAATGTCACCTCTAGATGTGCAAAGAGGAAGGGGCAAAATGTAATCTCTAGATGTGCAAAGAAGAAGGCACAAAATGTGACCTCTAGATGTGCAAAGAAGAAGGGGCAAAATGTCACCTCTAGATGTGCAGAGGAAGACACAAAATGTCACCTCTAGATGTGCAAAGAGGAAGGGGCAAAATGTAAGCTCTAGATGTGCAAAGAGGAAGGGGCAAAATGTCACCTCTAGACGTGCAAAGAGGAAGACACAAAATGTCACCTCTAGCTGTGCAAAGAGGAAGACACAAAATATCACCTCTAGATGTGCAAAGAGGAAGGGGCAAAATGTAATCTCTAGATGTGCAAAGAGAAAAAGGCAAAATATAATCTCTAGACGTGCAAAGAGGAAGGGGCAAAATGTCACCTCTAGATGTGCAAAGAGGAAGGAGCAAAATGTCACCTCTAGATGTGCAAAGAGGAAGGAGCAAAATGTCACCTCTAGATGTGCAAAGAGGAAGGGGCAAAATGTCACCTCTAGATGTGCAAAGAGGAAGGAGCAAAATATCACCTCTAGATGTGCAAAGAGGAAGGAGCAAAATGTCACCTCTAGATGTGCAAAGAGGAAGGAGCAAAATATCACCTCTAGATGTGCAAAGAGGAAGGAGCAAAATATCACCTCTAGATGTGCAAAGAGGAAGGGGCAAAATGTCACCTCTAGATGTGCAAAGAGGAAGGAGCAAAATGTCACCTCTAGATGTGCAAAGAGGAAGGAGCAAAATGTCACCTCTAGATGTGCAAAGAGGAAGACACAAAATATCACCTCTAGATGTGCAAAGAGGAAGGGGCAAAATGTCACCTCTAGATGTGCAAAAAAGAAGGGACAAAATGTCACCTCTAGATGTGCAAAGAGGAAGGGGCAAAATGTCACCTCTAGATGTGCAAAGAGGAAGACACAAAATGTTACCTCTAGATGTGCAAAGAGGAAAACACAAAATGTCACCTCTAGATGTGCAGAGGAAGACACAAAATGTCACCTCTAGATGTGCAAAGAGGAAGGGGCAAAATGTCACCTCTAGATGTGCAAAGAGGAAGGGGCAAAATGTCACCTCTAGATGTGCAAAGAGGAAGGGGCAAAATGTCACCTCTAGATGTGCAAAAAAGAAGGGACAAAATGTCACCTCTAGATGTGCAAAGAGGAAGGGGCAAAATGTCACCTCTAGATGTGCAAAGAGGAAGACACAAAATGTTACCTCTAGATGTGCAAAGAGGAAGACACAAAATGTCACCTCTAGATGTGCAGAGGAAGACACAAAATGTCACCTCTAGATGTGCAAAGAGGAAGGGGCAAAATGTCACCTCTAGATGTGCAAAGAGGAAGACACAAAATGTCACCTCTAGACGTGCAAAGAAAGGGGCAAAATGTCACCTCTAGATGTGCAAAGAGGAAGGAGCAAAATGTCACCTAGATGTGCAAAGAAGAAGGGGCAAAATGTCACCTCTAGACGTGCAAAGAGGAAGGGGCAAAATGTCACCTCTAGATGTGCAAAGAGGAAGGGGCAAAATGTCACCTCTAGACGTGCAAAGAGGAAGGGGCAAAATGTCACCTCTAGATGTGCAAAGAGGAAGACACAAAATGTCACCTCTAGATGTGCAGAGGAAGACACAAAATGTCACCTCTAGATGTGCAAAGAGGAAGGGGCAAAATGTCACCTCTAGATGTGCAAAGAGGAAGACACAAAATGTCACCTCTAGACGTGCAAAGAAAGGGGCAAAATGTCACCTCTAGATGTGCAAAGAGGAAGGAGCAAAATGTCACCTAGATGTGCAAAGAAGAAGGGGCAAAATGTCACCTCTAGACGTGCAAAGAGGAAGGGGCAAAATGTCACCTCTAGATGTGCAAAGAGGAAGGGGCAAAATGTCACCTCTAGACGTGCAAAGAGGAAGGAGCAAAATGTCACCTCTAGACGTGCAAAGAAGAAGGGGCAAAATGTCACCTCTAGATGTGCAAAGAGGAAGACACAAAATGTCACCTCTAGATGTGCAAAGAGGAAGGGGCAAAATGTCACCTCTAGATGTGCAAAGAGGAAGGGGCAAAATGTCACCTCTAGATGTGCAAAGAGGAAGGAGCAAAATGTCACCTCTAGACGTGCAAAGAAGAAGGGGCAAAATGTCACCTCTAGATGTGCAAAGAGGAAGGAGCAAAATGTCACCTCTAGATGTGCAAAGAGGAAGGGGCAAAATATCACCTCTAGATGTGCAAAGAGGAAGGGGCAAAATGTCACCTCTAGATGTGCAAAGAGGAAGGGGCAAAATGTCACCTCTAGATGTGCAAAGAGGAAGGGGCAAAATGTCACCTCTAGATGTGCAAAGAGGAAGGGGCAAAATATCACCTCTAGATGTGCAAAGAGGAAGGGGCAAAATGTAATCTCTAGATCTGCAAAGAGGAAGGGGCAAAATGTAATCTCTAGATGTGCAAAGAGGAAGGGGCAAAATATCACCTCTAGATGTGCAAAGAGGAAGGGGCAAAATGTCACCTCTAGATGTGCAAAGAGGAAGGGGCAAAATGTCACCTCTAGATGTGCAAAGAGGAAGGGGCAAAATGTCACCTCTAGATGTGCAAAGAGGAAGGGGCAAAATGTCACCTCTAGATGTGCAAAGAGGAAGGGGCAAAATGTCACCTCTAGATGTGCAAAGAGGAAGGGGCAAAATGTAATCTCTAGATGTGCAAAGAGGAAGGGGCAAAATATCACCTCTAGATGTGCAAAGAGGAAGGGGCAAAATGTCACCTATAGATGTGCAAAGAGGAAGGGGCAAAATATCACCTCTAGATGTGCAAAGAGGAAGGGGCAAAATGTCACCTCTAGATGTGCAAAGAGGAAGGGGCAAAATGTAATCTCTAGATGTGCAAAGAAGAAGGCACAAAATGTGACCTCTAGATGTGCAAAGAAGAAGGGGCAAAATGTCACCTCTAGATGTGCAGAGGAAGACACAAAATGTCACCTCTAGATGTGCAAAGAGGAAGGGGCAAAATGTAAGCTCTAGATGTGCAAAGAGGAAGGGGCAAAATGTCACCTCTAGCTGTGCAAAGAGGAAGACACAAAATATCACCTCTAGATGTGCAAAGAGGAAGGGGCAAAATGTAATCTCTAGATGTGCAAAGAGAAAGGGGCAAAATATAATCTCTAGACGTGCAAAGAGGAAGGGGCAAAATGTCACCTCTAGATGTGCAAAGAGGAAGGAGCAAAATGTCACCTCTAGATGTGCAAAGAGGAAGGAGCAAAATGTCACCTCTAGATGTGCAAAGAGGAAGGGGCAAAATATCACCTCTAGATGTGCAAAGAGGAAGGGGCAAAATGTCACCTCTAGATGTGCAAAGAGGAAGGGGCAAAATGTCACCTCTAGATGTGCAAAGAGGAAGGGGCAAAATGTCACCTCTAGATGTGCAAAGAGGAAGGGGCAAAATATCACCTCTAGATGTGCAAAGAGGAAGGGGCAAAATGTAATCTCTAGATGTGCAAAGAGAAAGGGGCAAAATATCATCTCTAGACGTGCAAAGAGGAAGGGGCAAAATGTCACCTCTAGATGTGCAAAGAGGAAGGAGCAAAATGTCACCTCTAGATGTGCAAAGAGGAAGGGGCAAAATTTCACCTCTAGATGTGCAAAAAAGAAGGGGCAAAATGTCACCTCTAGACGTGCAAAGAGGAAGGGGCAAAATGTAATCTCTAGATGTGCAAAGAGGAAGGGGCAAAATGTCACCTCTAGACGTGCAAAGAGGAAGGGGCAAAATATCACCTCTAGATGTGCAAAGAGGAAGGGGCAAAATGTCACCTCTAGATGTGCAAAGAGGAAGGGGCAAAATGTCACCTCTAGATGTGCAAAGAGGAAGGGGCAAAATGTCACCTCTAGATGTGCAAAGAGGAAGGGGCAAAATGTCACCTCTAGACGTGCAAAGAGGAAGGGGCAAAATGTAATCTCTAGATGTGCAAAGAGGAAGGGGCAAAATGTCACCTCTAGACGTGCAAAGAGGAAGACACAAAATATCACCTCTAGATGTGCAAAGAGGAAGGGGCAAAATGTAATCTCTAGATGTGCAAAGAGGAAGACACAAAATATCACCTCTAGATGTGCAAAGAGGAAGGGGCAAAATGTAATCTCTAGATGTGCAAAGAGAAAGGGGCAAAATATCATCTCTAGACGTGCAAAGAGGAAGGGGCAAAATGTCACCTCTAGATGTGCAAAGAGGAAGGAGCAAAATGTCACCTCTAGATGTGCAAAGAGGAAGGGGCAAAATTTCACCTCTAGATGTGCAAAAAAGAAGGGACAAAATGTCACCTCTAGATGTGCAAAGAGGAAGGAGCAAAATGTCACCTCTAGATGTGCAAAGAGGAAGGAGCAAAATGTCACCTCTAGACGTGCAAAGAAGAAGGGGCAAAATGTCACCTCTAGATGTGCAAAGAGGAAGGAGCAAAATGTCACCTCTAGATGTGCAAAGAGGAAGGAGCAAAATGTCACCTCTAGATGTGCAAAGAGGAAGGGGCAAAATATCACCTCTAGATGTGCAAAGAGGAAGGGGCAAAATGTCACCTCTAGATGTGCAAAGAGGAAGGGGCAAAATGTCACCTCTAGATGTGCAAAGAGGAAGGGGCAAAATGTAATCTCTAGATGTGCAAAGAGGAAGGGGCAAAATATCACCTCTAGATGTGCAAAGAGGAAGGGGCAAAATGTCACCTATAGATGTGCAAAGAGGAAGGGGCAAAATATCACCTCTAGATGTGCAAAGAGGAAGGGGCAAAATGTCACCTCTAGATGTGCAAAGAGGAAGGGGCAAAATGTCACCTCTAGATGTGCAAAGAGGAAGGGGCAAAATGTAATCTCTAGATGTGCAAAGAAGAAGGCACAAAATGTGACCTCTAGATGTGCAAATAAGAAGGGGCAAAATGTCACCTCTAGATGTGCAGAGGAAGACACAAAATGTCACCTCTAGATGTGCAAAGAGGAAGGGGCAAAATGTAAGCTCTAGATGTGCAAAGAGGAAGGGGCAAAATGTCACCTCTAGACGTGCAAAGAGGAAGACACAAAATGTCACCTCTAGCTGTGCAAAGAGGAAGACACAAAATATCACCTCTAGATGTGCAAAGAGGAAGGGGCAAAATGTAATCTCTAGATGTGCAAAGAGAAAGGGGCAAAATATAATCTCTAGACGTGCAAAGAGGAAGGGGCAAAATGTCACCTCTAGATGTGCAAAGAGGAAGGAGCAAAATGTCACCTCTAGATGGGCAAAGAGGAAGGAGCAAAATGTCACCTCTAGATGTGCAAAGAGGAAGGGGCAAAATGTCACCTCTAGATGTGCAAAGAGGAAGGAGCAAAATATCACCTCTAGATGTGCAAAGAGGAAGGAGCAAAATGTCACCTCTAGATGTGCAAAGAGGAAGGAGCAAAATATCACCTCTAGATGTGCAAAGAGGAAGGAGCAAAATATCACCTCTAGATGTGCAAAGAGGAAGGGGCAAAATGTCACCTCTAGATGTGCAAAGAGGAAGGAGCAAAATGTCACCTCTAGATGTGCAAAGAGGAAGGAGCAAAATGTCACCTCTAGATGTGCAAAGAGGAAGACACAAAATATCACCTCTAGATGTGCAAAGAGGAAGGGGCAAAATGTCACCTCTAGATGTGCAAAAAAGAAGGGACAAAATGTCACCTCTAGATGTGCAAAGAGGAAGGGGCAAAATGTCACCTCTAGATGTGCAAAGAGGAAGACACAAAATGTTACCTCTAGATGTGCAAAGAGGAAGACACAAAATGTCACCTCTAGATGTGCAGAGGAAGACACAAAATGTCACCTCTAGATGTGCAAAGAGGAAGGGGCAAAATGTCACCTCTAGATGTGCAAAGAGGAAGGGGCAAAATGTCACCTCTAGATGTGCAAAGAGGAAGGAGCAAAATGTCACCTCTAGACGTGCAAAGAAGAAGGGGCAAAATGTCACCTCTAGATGTGCAAAGAGGAAGGAGCAAAATGTCACCTCTAGATGTGCAAAGAGGAAGGGGCAAAATATCACCTCTAGATGTGCAAAGAGGAAGGGGCAAAATGTCACCTCTAGATGTGCAAAGAGGAAGGGGCAAAATGTCACCTCTAGACGTGCAAAGAGGAAGGGGCAAAATATCACCTCTAGATGTGCAAAGAGGAAGGGGCAAAATGTAATCTCTAGATCTGCAAAGAGGAAGGGGCAAAATGTAATCTCTAGATGTGCAAAGAGGAAGGGGCAAAATATCACCTCTAGATGTGCAAAGAGGAAGGGGCAAAATGTCACCTCTAGATGTGCAAAGAGGAAGGGGCAAAATGTCACCTCTAGATGTGCAAAGAGGAAGGGGCAAAATGTCACCTCTAGATGTGCAAAGAGGAAGGGGCAAAATGTAATCTCTAGATGTGCAAAGAGGAAGGCACAAAATGTCACCTCTAGACGTGCAAAGAAGAAGGCACAAAATGTCACCTCTAGATGTGCAAAGAGGAAGGGGCAAAATGTCACCTCTAGATGTGCAGAGGAAGACACAAAATGTCACCTCTAGATGTGCAAAGAGGAAGGGGCAAAATGTAATCTCTAGATGTGCAAAGAGGAAGGGGCAAAATGTCACCTCTAGACGTGCAAAGAGGAAGACACAAAATATCACCTCTAGATGTGCAAAGAGGAAGGGGCAAAATGTAATCTCTAGATGTGCAAAGAGGAAGACACAAAATATCACCTCTAGATGTGCAAAGAGGAAGGGGCAAAATGTAATCTCTAGATGTGCAAAGAGGAAGGAGCAAAATGTCACCTCTAGATGTGCAAAGAGGAAGGGGCAAAATTTCACCTCTAGATGTGCAAAAAAGAAGGGACAAAATGTCACCTCTAGATGTGCAAAGAGGAAGGAGCAAAATGTCACCTCTAGACGTGCAAAGAAGAAGGGGCAAAATGTCACCTCTAGATGTGCAAAGAGGAAGGGGCAAAATGTCACCTCTAGATGTGCAAAGAGGAAGGAGCAAAATGTCACCTCTAGATGTGCAAAGAGGAAGGAGCAAAATGTAATCTCTAGATGTGCAAAGAGGAAGGGGCAAAATGTCACCTCTAGATGTGCAAAGAGGAAGGGGCAAAATGTCACCTCTAGATGTGCAAAGAGGAAGGGGAAAAATGTCACCTCTAGATGTGCAAAAAAGAAGGGACAAAATGTCACCTCTAGATGTGCAAAGAAAGGGGCATAATGTCACCTCTAGATGTGCAAAGAAGAAGAAGCAAAATGTCATCTCTAGATGTGCAAAGAGGAAGACACAAAATGTCACCTCTAGATGTGCAAAGAGGAAGGGGCAAAATGTCACCTCTAGACGTGCAAAGAGGAAGACACAAAATGTCACCTCTAGATGTGCAAAGAGGAAGGGGCAAAATGTAATCTCTAGATGTGCAAAGAGAAAGGGGCAAAATATCATCTCTAGACGTGCAAAGAGGAAGGGGCAAAATGTCACCTCTAGATGTGCAAAGAGGAAGGGACAAAATGTCACCTCTATACGTGCAAAGAGGAAGGGGCAAGATGTCACCTCTATACGTGCAAAGAGGAAGGGGCAAGATGTCACCTCTAGACGTGCAAAGAGGAAGGGGCAAAATGTCACCTCTAGATGTGCAAAGAGGAAGTAGCAAAATGTCACCTCTAGATGTGCAAAGAGGAAGGGGCAAAATGTCACCTCTAGATGTGCAAAGAGGAAGGGGCAAGATGTCACCTCTAGACGTGCAGAGCTGGAGAGACCCCAAAAGACTGAAGGAGTAATTGTAGCAAATGCTGATGCTACAAAGTACTGACTCAGGGCGGCTGAATACAAATGCACCTCACAATGGTCAGATTTATGTTTTTAAAATATTTAGAAAACCTTGTATAATTTCCTTTATACTTTACCAAAACTCGCTACTTTGTGTTGTGTGAGCTAGCGCTTACTGCATGTGTTGGGGGACACTCGCTGAGCAACGGGACTCAGTCACACAGGCACGTTTTTCTCATGCGGTTTATTATGCAGTCATAAACCGGGTTATGCACAGTTCATTATAAACTTCATAGAACACAATAGGCACCAACCAGTGACATTAAGTTGCAGCTTTAACTTAGATATTTCATATACAGCTTTAACTCACAGACACTAAACATGCTGGACCTCTCACTTCGTCCAGTTACCATGGGTGACCGTACGCTAAACAGTTCATCAATGTCCATGGAACACAACAAGCACCAACAGTCTGTTCCACTGGCAGATACTTCTCTGCCGTTATGATAGCCCCCTTTCCCGGGTGTTACCTTTCTGGAGCTCCTGCTCCACACGCTGACCTCCTGTCAGTCCTCTCTCTCTCTCAGGGAAGCTGCCAACCTGGGATCACCATCCGAGACAATGCCTTGCTCACTAGGCCACCTGACAGTCCAGATCCTCAGACGGGCTGTAGCTCCCCCAGTGCAGTGCCATCACAGACTCTGCATCCACGCCTCTCCATGTGCTCTTCAGGAATCCTACTCCCAGGACTTCCAACACAGGCCACTCAGTGCGCTATTCAGGACGTTCGTCCCCACCTGGGGCCGTCCAACACACAAGTCTCTAGGTGCGCTGTTCAGGGATCCGATCCTACTCCCAGGATCTCCCAACACACAGGTCTTCAGATCCATGGCCTCACAGTGCGCTATTCAGGGATCCTTATCCACACACAGGACCTCCCAACACACAAGCCGCCCAGGATCTAACAGTCTCCATTACAGAGACCATTACACCACCATGTGACCACATCATGGTCACATTATGTAGTTGTAATCACTCCCATAGATGGGAGGTGTGTGTGGCTAGGCCGACCCGCTCAGCTCTCATAACTAGCCCTGTAAGCCTCCCTGCACAATTATACAACACTTGTGGGACTACAGGTCCCAGAACCACAACATTACTTCAGGCTTACAGCGCAGACTCCCTCTGTGACACATATTGGCCATTTCCAACTCTGCCAGTCACTGTTTCACCATCATTATAACCACAGATACGCCTCCATGCATATCCCGAGCACACACAGCGCCCTCTAGCTGTAACAGGGTTCACTGCTTCACAGTTGATATATTCATTGAGAAAGACACTAGGCGAAACGTACTTTGGAGTCACAGGAGCCACGAGGTACTGACTATTGGTGCAGACTATCTTAGTATATTCCCTTTTTTTCTATGCCTTCTCAGATGTTTGCTACACCTAGTTATATATTTATTTAATAGGCTATTTATATGGGATTTTATTATGTACTAGATGGTGGCCCGATTCTATTGCATCGGGTATTCTAGAATATGCATGTCCACGTAGTATATTGCCCAGCCACGTATTATATTGCCCAGTGACGTAGTATATTGCACAGAGCCACGTAGTATATTGCCCAGTGATGTAGTATACAGCACAGAGCCACGTAGTATATTGCCCAGTGACGTAGTATACAGCACAGAGTCACGTAGTATATTGCCCAGCCATGTAGTATATTGGCAAGTCACATAGTATATTGCCCAGTTACGTAGTATATTGCCCAGTTACGTAGTATATTGCCCAGCCACGTAGTATATTGCCCAGTTACGTAGTATATTGCCCAGTTACGTAGTATATTGCCCAGCCACGTAGTATATTGCCCAGCCACGTATTATATTGCCCAGTGATGTAGTATATTGGCAAGTCACATAGTATATTGCCCAGTTACGTAGTATATTGCCCAGTTACGTAGTATATTGCCCAGTTACGTAGTATATTGCCCAACCACGTAGTATATTGCCCAGCCACGTATTATATTGCCCAGTGACGTAGTATATTGCCCAGTTACGTAGTATATTGCCCAGTTACGTAGTATATTGCCCAGCCACGTATTATATTGCCCAGTGATGTAGTATATTGCCCAGTTACGTAGTATACAGCACAGAGCCACGTAGTATATTGCCCAGTTACGTAGTATATTGCCCAGCCACGTATGTCACAGGTTAAAAAATAAACATATACTCAACTTCCGAGGGCCCCTTGTAGTCCTGTCGCTTTTGGTGCCAGGGTTGGTATGAGTGCAGGACCTATGATGACGTCGTGGTCACATGACCGTGACGTCATGGCAGGTCCTTCTGCCATACGATCCTTGCCACCGGAACCTGCCGCTTGCATGGAGCTGTCACCGGAGCTCCGCGAGTAGCGGGAAAGGCGGTGGAAGTAGAGTATATAATGATTTTTTTATTATTATTATTTTTAACATTAGATGTTTTTACTATTGACACTGCATAGGCAGCCTCAATAGTAAAAACGTGGTCACACAGGGTTAATAGCGGCGGTAACGGAGTGAGTTACCCGCGGCATAACGCGGTCCGTTACCGCTGGCATTAACTGCAGGGAGTATGGAGCGGGCGCCGGGCACTGACTGCAGGGGAGTAGGGAGGGACTAATCGGACTGTGGCCGTCGCTGATTGGTCGTGGCAGCCATGACAGGCAGCTGCCGAGACCAATCAGCGACTTGGATTTCATGACAGAGGCCGCGACCAATGAATATCCGTGACAGACAGAAGGACAGACGGAAGTGACCCTTAGACAATTATATAGTAGATGATCATGTTATTTAGTCTTACACCCATTATTAATATCTCTATGCAGTGGTCTCCGTATATTTTGTTGCTTGGTTTCCCCCTATCTTTTAGGTCTTCCATATTTTTTTATTATTATTATTATTATGACCTAATAAAATTCTATATTTGATATATATTTTTTTATATGGTTTACTCACGATTTTGGAGTAGGTATGCTATTTGTGTTGGTATCACATAAAATCCCAACAACATACTTATAAGTTTGTGGGTGTAACGAGAAAAAAAATGTGGAAAAGTTCACAGGGTGGGAATGCTTTCTAAAGACACTGCAAATGTTAGTTCACTGTGATCCTTTTCTGCTATTGTGATTCAGGCACTGCAGGCACATCTCTGGCACTGCAGGCACATCTCAGGCACTGCAGGCACATCTCAGGCACTGCAGGCACATCTCAGGCACTGCAGGCACATCTCAGGCACTGCAGGCACATCTCAGGCACATCTCTGGCACTGCAGGCACATCTCAGGCACTGCAGGCACATCTCAGGCACTGCAGGCACATCTCTGGCACTGCAGGCACATCTCAGGCACATCTCTGGCACTGCAGGCACATCTCTGGCACTGCAGGCACATCTCTGGCACTGCAGGCACATCTCTGGCACTGCAGGCACATCTCAGGCACATCTCAGGCACTGCAGGCACATCTCTGGCACATCTCAGGCACTGCAGGCACATCTCAGGCACTGCAGGCACATCTCAGGCACTGCAGGCACATCTCAGGCACTGCAGGCACATCTCAGGCACTGCAGGCACATCTCTGGCACTGCAGGCACATCTCAGGCACTGCAGGCACATCTCAGGCACTGCAGGCACATCTCAGGCACTGCAGGCACATCTCAGGCACTGCAGGCACATCTCTGGCACTGCAGGCACATCTCAGGCACATCTCTGGCACTGCAGGCACATCTCAGGCACATCTCTGGCACTGCAGGCACATCTCAGGCACTGCAGGCACATCTCATTCACTGCAGGCACATCTCTGGCACTGCAGGCACATCTCTGGCACTGCAGGCACATCTCAGGCACATCTCTGGCACTGCAGGCACATCTCTGGCACATCTCTGGCACTGCAGGCACATCTCAGGCACTGCAGGCACATCTCAGGCACATCTCTGGCACATCTCAGGCACATCTCTGGCACTGCAGGCACATCTCAGGCACATCTCAGGCACTGCAGGCACATCTCAGGCACTGCAGGCACATCTCAGGCACTGCAGGCACATCTCAGGCACTGCAGGCACATCTCAGGCACTGCAGGCACTGCAGGCACATCTCAGGCACTGCAGGCACATCTCAGGCACTGCAGGCACATCTCAGGCACTGCAGGCACTGCAGGCACATCTCAGGCACTGCAGGCACATCTCAGGCATATCTCTGGCACTGCAGGCACATCTCAGGCGCATCTCTGGCACTGCAGGCACATCTCAGGCGCATCTCTGGCACTGCAGGCACATCTCTGGCACTGCAGGCACATCTCTGGCACTGCAGGCACATCTCTGGCACTGCAGGCACATCTCAGGCACATCTCTGGCGCATCTCTGGCACTGCAGGCACATCTCTGGCATATCTCTGGCACTGTAGGCACATCTCTGGCACTGCAGGCACATCTCTGGCACTGCAGGCACATCTCAGGCACATCTCTGGCACTGCAGGCACATCTCTGGCATATCTCTGGCACTGCAGGCACATCTCTGGCATATCTCTGGCACTGCAGGCACATCTCAGGCACATCTCTGGCACTGCAGGCACATCTCTGGCATATCTCTGGCACTGCAGGCACATCTCTGGCGCATCTCTGGCACTGCAGGCACATCTCTGGCACTGCAGGCACATCTCTGGCACATCTCTGGCACTGCAGGCACATCTCTGGCATATCTCTGGCACTGCAGGCACATCTCAGGCACTGCAGGCACATCTCTGGCACTGCAGGCACATCTCTGGCACTGCAGGCACATCTCTGGCACTGCAGGCACATCTCTGGCACTGCAGGCACATCTCTGGCACTGCAGGCACATCTCTGGCACTGCAGGCACATCTCTGGCACTGCAGGCACATCTCTGGCATATCTCTGGCACTGCAGGCACATCTCAGGCACTGCAGGCACATCTCAGGCACATCTCAGGCGCATCTCTGGCGCATCTCTGGCGCATGTCTGGCGCATGTCTGGCGCATGTCTGGCGCATGTCTGGCGCATCTCTGGCACATCTCTGGCACATCTCTGGCACATCTCTGGCACTGCCGTTCACAGCGTAGTGCAGCCGTTGAACCAAGATGAGCCCACATCATGCACAGAGAACGCAAAGTGTAAAGATTAAAGTTCTGTCCCCACATGAGGCGAATGGAGGTGTGAGTGACTAATAGGTGTTGTGAGAAGGATTCGTACCTTCCATATTTTCCTCGATGTGAGGCAGACAGGACCAATCCTGCTCAGCGTCCGAAGAGATGATGCACACCAGGGATTGTGCAATCCAGACTTGTTCATTTGTAAATCCAGACATACAGTGTATAACTGGTAATACAGTACTTTCTCCAGAAATGCAGGTGTAGACCAGGTACAGTAAGATGTAGCACCAAGTATGACTGCAAGTGTGAGCAACAAGAGAGGTCGAAAGACTGATGCCTTCCTAAGCCTGATTAAAACGTGTCCTCTTACAACAGCATGAAACTGAAAATAAAATGGCTGCCAGAGGAAGAGAAGACTTGACCCCTGAAATGGAAGGGAAAGACATGCACACAAGAATAAATGAATAACAAGCTGCCATACAGAAAAGACCACTGGGTGGCAGCAGAGAAAAGCATAACAACAAACGTAGCATGAAGAACATACATGAAACAGCACACTCCCCGTCTGAAATTCCGTAAGGCATTTCACTATACTAATGTCCTTGAAATAAAGTCCAACAACCTAAAAAATGAAACCAAACATGCATGCAATGCAATAGCAACTTTAAACGAGATAAAACATTAAGTCAGTTCCTGAGATAATCCAAAGGAAAACCCATCTTCGGATCAGAGAAGCCGCACTAGGCCAAACTATCTCCGACCCAACTGTAATCCATTGGACAAGTACTAGTGCAGTGTTCTGTTCATAGTTTATCCTACCGGAATGTGCTCGTGTGGGATCGTTAGTACCAATACAAGCTCGTGGATTGTGAAATGTCTTAGGTTCACCTTTCCTAAGGACTTTCAGCTCCACCTTACGGACCTTACCATCTTCACTAGGGAAAGTCTTTGTAATGATTCCCATAGGCCAGTCGATCCTTTGAGCTTGTTGTTCCTTCATTAACACAATGTCTCCTTCCTTCAAGTTCGGTTTACTCTGTCGCCATTTTCTTCTTCCTTGCAGAACCACAAGATACTCCTTTCTCCACCGGTTCCAGAAGTAATTGGTGAGGTACTGTACACGTTTCCACTGCTTCTGGTAGGAGTTTGCGTGAGTAAACTCTCCACTGACTGTTAGCGGGTTCCCGATCTTTTGGGTAAGAAGAGTAGCCGGCGTAAGAATAGTTGGCATTTCAGGATCCATTGACACTGGGATAAGGGGTCTTGAGTTGATTATGGCAGAAACTTCAGCCAGAAGAGTAACCAAGGTCTCATGCGTAAGACTTGAAGAGTTCATGTCCATAAGCATAGAGTTCAAGATGTTGCGTGAGATATCGATCTTCCTTTCCCAGGAACCTCCCATGTGAGAACTATGCGGAGGATTGAAGGTGCAACCTCTCTCTGCCAGTTGATCCTGAATTGGCTTGATGTCAATATCCAGCTCTCGACATGCACCATTGAAGTTGCTTCTGCGGTCAGACCTTAATTCTTTCACTGGTCCTCTGATCGCTAGAAACCGCCGAAGAGCGTTAATCAGGCTGCATGTGTCCATAGATTCTATCACTTCTATGTGAATGGCACGGACACTCATGCAAGGGAATAGTACAGCCCAACGTTTGCTGTTGGCATGACCTCCACGAGTCCTGCGTGCAGATACCATCCATGGCCCGAAGACGTCTAGGCCAACGTAGGTGAAAGGCGGTTCGGAACTGTCTGTCGAAGGGTAGGTCAGCCATTTGCTGATGCACCTGTTTTCCTCTAGTTTTGCGACATTGCACACAGCGATGTATTGATCCCGCTACATGTCCTTTCATGCCTATGATCCAAAGTCCCGCAGACCATAACTTGCCCTCTGTGATCTGCCTGCCTTGGTGTTCGGTTTTTTCATGAACGTGCCGAATCAGTAGATTGGAGATGTGATGTCTACTGGGAATGATGCAAGGATGTTGCTCTGAAAACTCTTGCTTGGCTCGATTTAATCGACCACCGACTCACAGCAAACCAAAGCTGTCCATTAGTGGATTCAAATGGGCAATGGGGCTTTTCAGAGGGATCTGCTGTTTGTGGTATAAGCATTCCCATTCGGTACTGAATACACTCTGCTGGACATAAAAGTATTAAAAGGGACTCGCAGTGAGAAATGTCCTCAGCAGAGAGTGGTTTTTGGCAGATGTGCCAACCATGACAGTCTTTGTCTCCATGTGAATTGTGATAAGATCTCGCAATGTGGACTAACCTTGCCATAGTCTTGATGAGTTTCATCCAATTGGAGAAGCATTCAAAGCGCTGGCAACCGAAGGTGGAGGTTGGTTTAGCCAGAGCACTGACCTCGGAGCGGACTTCTGGATCGTCATCCGGATCCTGGATGCTGAAGACTTCCTGGACAAACTCACTTCCCTTCTGTTCCAGCAGAAACTTTGGACCTGAAAGCCAAGAAGAGTTAGCAAAAGAATTTATAGACATAGGAACAGTGGCATGGTCGGCTGGATTAAGTTCAGATGGGATATAGTGCCACTGTTCAGGTTTGGAAGATCTTATTCTCTCAATGCGGTTACTGACGTACACGTAGAAGTGCCTTGTTTGGTTGTAGATGTAACCTAAGACAACTTTGCTGTCACTGTAGTATTGTATGTCATCTATGTCAGTGTCCAGCTCATGCTGAATAAAGTCTGCAAGTTCTACTGCAAGCACAGCCCCACAGAGCTCAAGCCTGGGAATAGTGTGGTCAGGCTTGGGAGCCAACTCAGCTTTGCCGAAAACAAACCCAACATGATCTTGATTGTCGGATCCCATTACCTTCAGGTAGGCAACAGCTGCAATGGTCTCCGTGGATGCATCCGAGAACACATGGAGTTCCGTCCTAGTGCTAGAAGCAAGTGAGATTCCGGCGTAGCATCTCGGTATATGGATTTCATCCAAAGCACACAGACTGCTTCTAGGTTTCCTATTTCGATTCCCTATCAGGAGGTAGTGGGGCATCCCAGTCCTTGACGGTTTCGGATAGCTGTCTCAGAAGGGATTTACCTTGTATGGTAATTGGTGCCACGAATCCCAGTGGGTCATATAGGCTATTTACCACTGACAGGACACCACGTTTAGTGAATGGTTTGTCTGCACAGTTGATTTGGAAACCGAAGGTGTCGGCTGACAGGTTCCACCTCAGGCCTAAGCTCCTCTGCACAGGCGGACGGTCTGGTCCTAGGTCTATGTCCTTGAATCCAGGTGCATGGTCACTTGACTCAAAGGCCCAAATGACAGCCAGGCTGTTTGACGCAATTTTGTGCAGTCTAAGCTTAGCTCGGTACAGCATATGTTGGGTCCTTTTAAGTAGGTCGATTGCCGCTTCTTCTGTGGGTAGGGATTTTAGTCCATCATCTACGTAGAAGTCTTTCTCTACAAAGTCTCTGGCGTCTGTTCCATACTCGGACTCTCCTTCTAGTGTGGATCTCCGCAGGCCATATGTTGCCACTGCGGGTGAAGGGCTGTTCCCGAATACGTGCACCCGCATGCGATACTCCACCATATCTTTGCTGGGGTCATTGTCCTTGTATCACAGGAACCTGAGGAAATTCCTGTGGTCCTCTCTATGAAACAGTGGAACATCTGTTCAATGTCGGCAGTGATGGCAATGGGCTCTTTCCTGAACCTCATCAACACTCCTACTAGGTTGTTTGTCAGATTAGGACCTGTGAGGAGGACATCATTGAGAGATACACCTTGATGTTTGGCGCTTGAATCAAAGACAACTCTAATTTGCTTAGGTTTCCTTGGGTGATATACTCCAAATGAGGGTAGGTACCAGCACTCCTCGTTTTCCTTTAAGAGAGGTGCTGGCTCAGCATGGTTGTTATGGAATATTTTGCCCATAAAGGTGACGATGTGTTCTTTCATCTCTGGTTTATTGCTTAGTGTGCGCTGGATAGAGTTGGATCTGGACAAGGCTTGTTCACGATTGTTCGGGAGCCTCACCCTGGTAGCTCGGAAGGGTAGGGGAAAAACCCAGTGATTAGTCTCATCCTTAAGGAACTCATTGTCCATTATCCTGATGAATTCTTTGTCTTTCATAGACGGAGCTACTTTGTTGTCATCCTTAGTTGTACGAAACACCGATTTTCCCAAGTCATCTGCATAGGGAGAAGGGATAACATCAGGCAGCTGTACAGGATCTGGAAGCTTTTCCCTCACCTCATAGTGATGAGGACATGGTTTGCAGAAGGTAGTGCGTCCGTCCCGGGGCACGTAGGTCTTAAAGGAATGGACTCCTATTCTGTCCAAGCATACATTTCCTATGACTACCCACCCCAAGTAGAGTCTCTGGGCGTAGGGGGCGTAGTCAGGACCATTACACTGTTGGCGGACCTTATGTATCCTCAAATTATGTCTGCCGAGCAGAAGTAGGATTTCAGCATCTGTGTCCAAAGGTGGGATAACGCTGGCTAGGTGCCTTAAGTGTGGTTGGTGGAAGGCAGCTTCCGGGGTAGGGATCTCATCCCTTTGGTCTGGTATTTGATCGCATTCGATTAGCGTAGGTAGGGGTATTTCTATGTCTCCATTGACAGAAGCAATGAAACCTTGTGCTCTTCTGCCGCTAGTCTCTATGCGCCCCGAGCAAGTATTCAGAGTGTAAGGCGTTGCTGGTCCCTTGATTCTAAAGGCTTCAAAGAACTTAGGTCCAGCTAGGGATTGATTGCTCTGATCGTCAATGGTGGCATACATTTTTACAGCCTTGGTAATTCTCGAGGGACTTTAATGTTGGCTTGATGGAGCGTACTGGTCGCGCATCTGGGTCTGCTGCAGAAGCGGGTTCTGCTTCCCGGTCTTCATAATGGACAGTATCGGGTTGTATTTGCTCTGTTTCAGCATTGGGGAACTGCGTAAGGTCCTTTTCGGCCATTTTGATTTAAGGTGCGCTGTCCCTTTAAGAAACTGAACTTTTGAAAAGGGGGCTGGAAAGTTGCGACCCCCTGATAAGATTCCCAAGGTGCTTTTGGAGAATTGTAATAATAATAATAATAATAATAATTTTATTTATATAGCGCCAACATATTCCGCAGCGCTTTACAACTTGTGTGGTTGTGGGGTTCTGCGTCCGACAATCTGCAGCGATGTGGTATAATACACAGAGAGTCTTTATGCACAATGCGGTCTGAGGTGACGCTGCAGGAGATTTCTTAGCAGAGCAGGGCTGCAGTATGTGAGCAGGCAGAGCGCGGGCACATGGATAGGGATGTAAGGGTGATTCTGGCCGGGCTCCAAGGCAGCGACTGTTCTGTCCCCACATGAGGCGAATGGAGGTGTCGTTGACTAATGAGGGTTGTGTGAGAGAGAGAATCGTACCTTCGTATTTCCTCGATGTGAGGCAGACAGGACCAATGCTGCTCAGCGTCCGGAGAGATGATGCACACCAGGGATAGTGCAGTCCAGACTTGTTTATTTATAATCTGGACATACAGCCGATAACTGGTAATACAGTAACTTCTCCAGAAATGCAGGTGTAGACAAGGTACAGTAAGAGGTAGCACCAAGTATGACTGCAAGTATGAGCAGCAAGAGGTCGAAAGACTGATGCCTTCCTAAGCCCGGTACAAGCATGTCCTCTCACAACAGCATGAAACTGAAACTGAAATGGCTGCCAGAGGAAGAGAAGACTTGACCCCTGAACCGGAAGGGAAAGACCTGCTACAAGAATAAATGAGTAACAAGCTGCCATACGGAAAAGGACCACTGGGTGGCAGCAGTGAAAACACATAGAAACTGAAGAACATACATGAAACAGCACAATGAAAACAAGAAAACATTTCAGATTCAGTTTTTAATTAGAACTCAAAAACAAATTGTTGCATGTCAGGGTCGGCAAACCAACATTTTCTGCACAATTTACTGAGCTTTTTATAGAAAAATTGAAAAATCTTCTGAATAAAGATAAGTTAGATATGTCTCCATAGGTGGCGATAATCAGGCATGAAGAGTCGCTCACACAGCCAGCCAGTGCTTCCACGTCTCCCATTGTTATGGACGTCCATGATGGTGATGGGCTCTGTACGGCCACACTCGGGTCTCCTTGTGTCAGGCGTCCTCCAGGAGATCACGTATGGTCGGGTCACTCCAACTCCTCAGGAAACGGCACTAACAGATGATCGGGGAAAAATGCATCAAATATTACAAGAGGACAAATAATCCAAACCTCATGTGTCTGAAGTACAACAGCTGCAGGCTTGTACTGTGGAGGGACTGTTTCGCAGCTGGCACTCTTATCCATTACTGTGGATTGCACGATCTCTCTAGTTTGTGCCAATTCTTCCTGTATCCTCCATGTTGTGATCATAGAGATGAGCGGATCTAATGAGATTCAAATGAGCGAAAACCTTCAGAATTGACCAGAAATTCAATCTGCAGTGAATCTCCTCTCTGGGCATGTAATGCCCCACATTATGCTCCGGGGTCCATCAGGGTGGTCCGGGGTCTATCAGGGTGGTCCCGGGTCTAGTCCCAGCCAGAAGTCCTGCTCTACTGTGAAGGTCGGATGTGCTGAGGACCATACGGGGGAAGGAGGGCAGCGGAGGCGGAGGGCAGTGGAGGCGGAGGGCAGCAGAGGCGGCCGCAGAGGCCATTGCTCATTGTTAGGCTTTGAGCAGAATGGCGGCCAGCTGGACAAAATGTAGAATTCTGCAAAACACAGATTCATGGAACATTGGAGGAGAACTCGAGTCCACTGGAGAAATGACTCTAGAAGCAGACAGTGGCTGCCACGTGTCCTCCATGTCCGACCAGCACACAGCGCAGCCCATCATACTGCACGGACAGATACAAGGGGTCTCCCCGAGGGGTCTCATCTGGAGGAACGTCAGCTCGGAGCGAATGCCGGCGAGGAAAAGGCAAAATGCTATTTATTACAGGGCTCAAGTAACAGAGCAGAAAAATGGCGACATGTCCTCAGCTGTACGTCCTGTCCCTTGGATGAACAATAATATCTATGATTTCACAAAGATTTTTGACAGCAAAGCGAATTTAGGGGCTCATATGTTTATGAGGAACCCTTTAAATCCATGCCTTTAAACACCGCTCCAGTATTTTTCCTTACTGCACTGCTGGAGTGGCTCTTTAAATCTAAGTCCCTGCCCCCGTCTGATACTCGCCTTCCCGCAGTTTCATCCATTTTTGTGCATCCAAGTGACAGGACATACAGCTGAGGTAATGCCACCATTTTGCCTCTTCCCTGCTCAGAGCTCACGTTCCTCCAGACTTCAGCACCTTTTTCGGATTTTCCTTTTGCCTTCATGCAATGATGTAATTTACTAAACGTATTGGGTTTTCTATCGCGTCCATCACTTCTCAGGTACCAGGATGGATGGTGCCGGGAGGTTATATGCACAGATTTGTGATAAATCAGCTTTTATACAGCCTCACGCTCAATGCACCCACCAAGACCAGTCCGGGCCCTCAGCACGATTCACCGTCTCCTCCATGCCTCTGCCCCTGGGACCAATGCAGGAAGGGTCAATCACACCCATGGGGGTGGGACCACAGCCACTGAGCTCTGGCAAGTTGGGGGACCTGAGAGGGGGTTGTGTTCAGAGATGATTACTACTACAGATTCATAATCAGCAACAGGACAAGAAAAGCAGATGGGCAAGAGCCACGACCCAGATCTGGGGACTCAGCTCAATGTGGGAGGCCCCGAGAGAAACTGAACCACAGATCCGGCCTAAACAGCATCATATATCTGCTAAAGAAAGGCCAAAAGGAGACTACGCGCATAAGAAACCCCACGGGAGCACAGAAGTGCAATGCGGGAACAAAAAACACAGTTGAGATCAGTGGGTGAGGATATGGAAGATGGCCTCATCATGGCATGTTGTCGAGTGTTCATCTGACACATGCTGGAGAACAGAAGTGCAATGCTGGAACAAAAAACACAGCTGAGATCAGTGGGTGAGGATATGGAAGATGGCGTCATCATGGCATATTGTCGTGTGTTCATCTGACACATGAATGAGCACAAAAGTACAATGCTGGAACAAAATACACAGCTGAGATCAGTGGGTGAGGATATGGAAGATGGCCTCATCATGGCATATTGTTGAGTGTTCATCTGACACATGCTGGAGAACAGAAGTGCAATGCTGGAACAAAAATGGAGATAGTAGACCCAGGTGAGCCGTCACCACAGAGGGTCTCACATACAGCCCCAGGTGATGGAATATGCTTTGTTCTGTGAGCTAAAGAAAATTGTTTTAAGGTGGAGGGATAAAAAAGACACAGGGTTGAATCAGGCAGTTGTTGGAGTGACTTCGATGTGAGAAGATCCAAGCTGGGATGGATGGATGGATGGATAATGGAGTTTGGAGATCAGTTGTTGGCTGGAGATGTATCTATGAGCTACGGTGGTCACGATATCCATTGACTCGAGGAACATGGGCTGTGACTGCACGTTATACCGGCTGGAGATACCAAAAGCTGTGGGCCAACCAAAAGTTGGGAGACAGTGGGTATCACCTGGTACGTGGCCATTGGAACTACCGATCTCAGATTGGGAACTTGTGGACTGAGGACGTTGTATGTTGGCCATCTACATGGATGTGTGGTACAACCATGGATGTATGGAATAAAAAATAGTTGCATTGTTAACCTGCCTAAATGATTATTAGAACCCATAACCTCACATCTTCGCACACCATGATTAATGCAACTTTAACAAATTTATTGCATTCGATATATTAAGACATCATGAAACAACACAAACAGGGAGGGAACTAACCGTGCTGTCAGGATGGACTCCTGGAAACATAGTTACCAGGAGGTCTAATACCTATTTTCCAGGACATCCCTCCTGACAGCACCATGGAGAATACCAAAGTATTTTCTCAGGGTGAGACCACTGCCTGGAGAATCTTTCTCCCGAATGCAGTTTGTTGACCTGATAATACATCTGATTTATAATGCTTACAAAATGTATCTCACCAGGCCCAGGTTACAGCCTTACAAATTTGCTTTACTGTTTCCTCTGCCCTCTCAGCCCAGGAGGTGGACACTGCTCTCCTCGAGTGGGCTCTTAAACCTTCGGGGTGAGCAATCCCTTCTGACTGGTAAGCTAGGGAAATTGCCGAAGTGATCCATCTTGCAATAGTGGTTTTCAAGGCTTTCTTCCGCTTATTTATTCCCCCGAAACTAAATAAACAAATTAGCATCCTGCCTCCAACTACGAGTGGCCTCTAGGTACTCAATGATCGTCTGTCTAACATCCAACGTGTGAAAAACCTGCTCCTTCTGATTTGACGGATTCTCACAAAAGGAAGGTAAGATAATTTCCTGATTTAGATTTTGAGTGGGCACTACCTTTGGTAGAAATGCAGGATCTAATTTAAGGACTATACGATCATCCCATATCTGAAGATACGGATCCAGTGTGGACAGGGCCTGAATCTCTCCTACCCTATTTGCGGTAGTAATGGCCACTAAAAACGCTGTTTTGATGGTCCGACATGAGATGGACATATTTCCCCCAGGTACGTAAGTATCTTTAGAAAGGGCTTTGAGGACTCGATTCAAATCTCACGGGGGCACCAACCGCCTTATGGTGGGTCTCAACCTCTGTATTGCCCTGGCAAATCTAGCTACCCATGGGTGAGAAGCCAACAAATTATCAAAAAATATACCGTATATACACTTGAGTATAAGCCGACCAGAGTATAATCCGAGGCACCTACGGTACTTTTGACACGGAAAACTTGGTAAGCTTATTGACTCGAGTATAAGCCGGGTATGCATTGTCCTCCTCATCCCTATCCTGTATTGCGTGGCTCCCCCTGTCATGTCCTGCTATGTGTGGCTCCCCTCGTCCTGTCCTGGTATGTGGCTCCCCCTGTCCTGGTATATGTGGCTCTCCCTCGTCCTATACTGGTATGTGTGTTTCCCCCCGTCCTGTCCTGGTATGTGGCTCCCCCCGTCCTGTCCTGGTATGTGGCTCCCCCCGTCCAGTCCTGGTATGTGGCTCCCCCCGTCCAGTCCTGGTATGTGGCTCCCCTCATCCTGTCCTGGTATGTGGCTCCCCCGTCCAGTCCTGCTATGTGGCTCCCCTCGTCCTGTCCTGGTATGTGGCTCCCCCCGTCCAGTCCTGCTATGTGGCTCCCCCCGTCCAGTCCTGGTATGTGGCTCCCCTCATCCTGTCCTGGTATGTGGCTCCCCCGTCCAGTCCTGCTATGTGGCTCCCCTCGTCCTGTCCTGGTATGTGGCTCCCCCCGTCCAGTCCTGCTATGTGGCTCCCCTCGTCCTGTCCTGGTATGTGGCTCCCCCCGTCCAGTCCTGCTATGTGGCTCCCCTCATCCTGTCCTGGTATGTGGCTCCCCTCATCCTGTCCTGGTATGTGGCTCCCCCGTCCTGTCCTGGAATGTGGCTCCCCCCGTCCTGTCCTGGAATGTGGCTCCCCCCGTCCTGTCCTGGTATATGTGGCTCCCCCCGTCGTGTCCTGGTATGTGGCTCCCCCCGTCCTGTCCTGGTATGTGGCTCCCCTCATCCTGTCCTGGTATGTGGCTCCCCCTGTCCTGGTATATGTGGCTCCCTCGTCCTATACTGGTATGTGTGTTTCCCCCCCGTCCTGTCCTGGTATGTGGGTCCCTCCATCCTGTCCTGGTATGTGGGTCCCCCCTTCCTGTCCTGGTATGTGGCTCCCCGTCCTGTCCTGGTACGTGGGACCCCCCGTCCTGTCCTGGTATGTGGCTCCCCCCGTCCTGTCCTGGTATATGTGGCTCCCTCATCCTATACTGGTATGTGTGTTTCCCCCCCGTCCTGTCCTGGTATGTGGGTCCCTCCATCCTGTCCTGGTATGTGGGTCCCCCCTTCCTGTCCTGGTATGTGGCTCCCCATCCTGTCCTGGTATGTGGGACCCCCCGTCCTGTCCTGGTATGTGGCTCCCCCCGTCCTGTCCTGGTATGTGGCTCCCCCCGTCCTGTCCTGCTATGTGGCTCCCCCCGTCCTGTCCTGCTATGTGGCTCCCCCGTCCTGTCCTGGTATGTGGCTCCCCCCGTCCTGTCCTGCTATGTGGCTCCCCCCGTCCTGTCCTGCTATGTGGCTCCCCCCGTCCTGTCCTGCTATGTGGCTCCCCCCGTCCAGTCCTGCTATGTGGCTCCCCTCATCCATTCCTGGTATGTGGCTCCCCCCGTCCTGTCCTGGTATGTGGCTCCCCCGTCCAGTCCTGGTATGTGGCTCCCCTCATCCTGTCCTGGTATGTGGCTCCCCCCGTCCAGTCCTGGTATGTGGCTCCCCCGTCCAGTCCTGGTATGTGGCTCCCCCCGTCCTGTCCTGGTATGTGGCTCCCCCCGTCGTGTCCTGGTATGTGGCTCCCCCCGTCCTGTCCTGGTATGTGGCTCCCCTCATCCTGTCCTGGTATGTGGCTCCCCCCGTCCTGTCCTGGTATGTGGCGCCCCCACTCCCGCATGGCTCAGCTCCCCCGGTCATACTCACCCTCCTCGCGCCTGCATCTCCGTTGTCACGGTGCTGGCGGCTCTCCTCTCCTCAGCGGTCACGTGATACTGCTCATTAAGGTAATGAATATGCGCTCCACGCCTATGGGAGTGGAGACACGTCCATATTCATTACCTTAATGAGAGGTACCACGTGACCGCTGGGCAGAGGAGAGCCGCTGGCGCTGTGGCAATGGAGATGCAGGGCCAGACCTTCTGTCTGCTCAAGTAATCTGCCACTACGTTCTGGGAACCCTCCAGATGAACTGCCGCCACTGAAAGGACTGTTTTCTCCGCCCAGGAAAAGATTCTGGATGCCAGATCCTGGAGAGCACAGTGTCTCGGGCCTCCCTGGTGTTGCAAGACATCGTCGTTATATTGTCTGATAAAATATTGACATGCTGGGCCTTCAGCCACGACTGATTTCACCTTAGGGTTTCCCACATGGGGTAGAGCTCCCTGTAGCTCTATTGGCCATCTGCCCTGAAGAATCCTTCCTCTTAAGTGTGCTCCCCATCCTTCCTTGCTGGCTTTTGTAGTGATCACTACGCAAGGCACGGAAATCCATGGAATGCCTAACTGCAGATTTTCTGGCAAAGACTACCAGAGCAATCTTCTCACCGTAGGGGATAAGGACATTCCTTTGTCGAGTGATATCTGGCGCCGATCCCAGACGGACAGAATTTCCTTCTGCAAGGCTCTTGAGTGGAGCTGGGTCCACTGGACACACGGAATGCAGGCTGTCAGAAGACCTACAATTTTCATCGCTGACCTGATGGAAGCCCACCTGACTCTTCAGGAACAGCCGGATTCTGTTTCTCATGGTCTTCTATTTTTCTTATGGCAAGAAGGACGCTCCGTGTCTGTAGTCTCACAGCACTCCCAAGAAAACTTTCCTGTTTCCTGGCATCAAGCATGACTCCTGCCAATTGAGGATCCAACCTAGGCACTCCAACGTTGATATGGTCTTCTCCTTGTGGGACCGGAGTTCCTCCACCGAACTCGCCACCAGGAGGAAATCATCCAGATATGGAACTATAATTATCCCCATGTTCCATAGATAGGTTACAATCTCTGACACCAATTTCGTAAAGACCCAAGGGGCCGAGGCTAGGCCCAATGGAAGGCACTGAAACTGAAAGTGGCAGGTTTGATTCTGGATTTTTACTGCGAATCGCAAGAATTTTTGGAAGGCTGGATGTATTGGCACCTGATAATACGCACTCTTTAGATCCAGGGGGCACATAAATGCGTCCCTGTCTATAAGAGGAACCATAGATTTTATTGACTCCATTCTGAATCTTTTGTACTTTACCCAGAAATTTAAGGGCTTTAGATTTATTATAGTGCGGGATTTGCGCGAGGGTTTTTTGATGGCAAATAACGTTGAATAATGCTCTTTGCCCTCTTCCGACAGAGGGACAGGAATTATAACAGCTGTGTTGACAAGCTCTCCTATGTCTGCGAACATAAGAGAGCCTGCTGATAAGGTACGGGGAGCAGTAAATCTTTCGGGGGAGAGGTGCTGAAAATTCTATTGCATACCCTTCTGCAATGGTCCTTAAAACCCATTGATCCTGGGTAATATGGTGCAGATTGTAACAGAGTCACCCCCAGCCTGTACACATGGACCATACTGTAATCAGGCCTACATCAGCATTCCTTGTCCTGCATCTGGTGGGGTCATGTTTGTCTTTGTTCCTCTCTGCAGGGGGCATCTCCAATACACAAACATGCAGTCAGGCTGGAGAATGGGTTTCTGGAACACTCTTCATCCTTGGAGCTATGCTTAAGGGGGTGGGTGTTCATATCTCTGCCCATCAAGGGGGCTGATCCCAAGAGAGGTAGGACAATAAGCCACATGTTGAATTAGTTGATGCCATGTCTTGGGAAGGGCGAGGATCTGCATCTGTGGCCAGGTCCTGTGTCATGAATGGAGATGGAAGATCATTTGCTACGTGGGATTGATGTCTTACAACCCAGCTGGATTGGAGGACCGAATCTAGAGTTTGTTGTTACATATTCCTTTGTGTCGGATTACCAGGTGACACCCCCCCCGGTTTTGTCCCTTTTGTGTGGCCACCTTGCAGACTCTAAGGAATCTATGTTTGTTATAGTTTCCCCGTCTTAATTAAAGTTGTTGGATTGTTCATCGACCTGCTGTCCCTGCCTGCTCTGTCACACATCCCATTACACCTATTTCCCGCAAACTGTCTGAGCCGCCCCCGACCTGGATGGTGTCATTGCCTCCCTGATCTAGAGCCTGACCCAAACAGGGATCCTCTACCTTTTCCTCCTTTGTGGTAGGTCCTTCTACTGGACCTCCCCTGGCCTCTATAATCGGGCTGTCTTCGAGACAGCCCGGGTTTCTGAAAGGACCAAGTCCTTCTAAACCTATCGTCAGGGAATCTCTTCTTCTTATCCGATGCTTTCTCTAAAATATCATCCAAGGCCGGCCCAAACACCCTTAACCCTGAGAAGGGAATGGAGCATAATTTATTCTTAGAGGTGTTGTCCCCCGACCAGGTCTTCATCCATCTGGCCCTGGGGGCCGCATTAGACAAAGAACTATTTCTAGCCGAGAACCTTACTGACTCAACGAACAAAACCGCCATAAATGCTGTGGCCGACATCATCAGCAGGAGGGAGGCTATGATGTCTTCTCTAGGAGTGTTACTATTCAAATGCTCCGCCACTTGCCCTATCCATAGAAACATGGACCTGGCAACTGAAGTGGCAGCTATATTTGTCTTAATCAACGCCGCGGACATTTCCCAAGTCCACTTCAGCAGATTATCTGCCTTTCGGTCCTTCAGGCTCAAGAAAGTTCTCAAAGGGTATAGACGTCTTCCTAGCTTCTTTGGCCACCGGTACATCTATCTTGGGAACCTTCTCCCAGATCTTATTTGCATCTGGTTCAAAGGGCAAACGATTTTTAAAGTCTTGGGGTATCACCAGGCGCTTCTCCGCATCCTCCCATTCTTCCAATACCATAGTCCGGATATGGTCATTCACTGGGAACAACCGTTGTTTCTAGTCTCTGAGAACCCCCAAACATCTCATCCTGTATGGACCGCGGCTTTGGGATCTCCTCCACCTGCATCATATTTCTGACCACCTGAACCAGCTCGTCAGTATCCACAGACACAAATAAATATCTCCTGCACCCTTCTGGATTTTCCATCACTATTTCCCCCTCTTCCTCCTGGTCTGATCTGGGGAACTGGAACTCCCCCTCTGAGCTTAGTTCCATCTCCCAACGAGGTCTCTTAGCTCTTGGACCTGGATTGAAAGACTGTGGCAGGGTGAGACTAGACAAAGAGGCCTGGACTTCCTCACGGATCAAGGACCTCATCTCAGACAGCAGGGACGGCTGTTCTTCCCTCACCACCTTGGTGGTGCAGCCTTGAGAGAGCATTATTCCATACGCTTCCAGCAACTTTATATGACATATAGGGCACCGCTTGGACTTTACAGAGGCCTTGCCAGACCTCTTAGGCGTAGGGAGGGAAATAGCAGGGCTTCCCTTATCCTATTTTAGCATAAAGAGAAGGGATAATTAGGCTGCTGTTAACAAAGTGGGACTGCATCAATCACACTTACCTCACAGTCCTGATCTCCTCTGCCCGCTTCCTCCATAGTGCACCTCGTACATGCTGAACGTCTCTCGAAGACCCAGGTAATAGTTTTATTACCTGTCTCCAATCACTTCCGCTGACCTCGGAATCCAGCACATCCCTGATATCTCCGGAAGTGTGACAGATACACCGCACGTCTTCTGGAAGATGCAGCGCCCTGCCGGCTGGTGCCGGAGCCGAGAGCCCACATCGGAGGGAAGCAGCTCAACCCAGGAGGCCTCCGCTCGACTGCTCTCTGTGCCCGAGGGACTCCCCATCGGAGAGTGTCGGCCATGGGCCTCTTGACAGGGGGAAGGATTAGCAGTGCTGCACGATCTCCCTGAGCCCATCCGGTAAGCTTCCTGCTTGCTCCTCTCACATGTCCCTCCATGTAGGGACAGGAAAAATACTAAGGGAGGTGGGTGGGGAGGGGCCTTTTAACCTCTTCTGTGTTTCCTGTCCTGGTAAGGAGGACGACCTCCATGGTGCTGTCAGGAGGGACGTCCTGGAAAACACAGCTGAGATCAGTGGGTGAGGATATGGAAGATGGCCTCATCATGGCATATTGTTGTGTGTTATTTGACACATGCAGGAGCCCAGAAGTACAATGCTGGAACAAAACACACAGCTGAGGTCAGTGGGTGAGGATATGGAAGATGGCCTCATCATGGCATATTGTCACGCAGTACATCTGACAAATGCACTGCACTGATTAAAGGGATTGTCCAGGTTTGGCACAAAAGTCTGCAGTCACCATCAGGATTCTTTGGCACCAGGAGCAGGTGGTCTTGTGACTACAAGTATGCGGTTATGACTGCTAATTAGAGATGAGCGAACATCGTCGGCTCCCTCTTTATGCGGCAAGTTATAGCGCTTACCGAAGAAGCTGCAGAGGGAACCCGGATACCTGGAGCGCTCCGGCTGATCAGCTGCATATGTCGTGGCCGTGTGACAGTCACAACAAACAGGCTCTCCGTGCATGTGTTGTGACTGAGACAACGGCGACACAAGCAGCTGTGGAGCCGAACAGCTGATCAGCCGGAGCGCTCCAGGTATCCGGGTTCCCTCTGCAGCTTCTCCGGTAAGCACTATAGCTGGCCGCATAAGGAGGGAGCCGACGATGTTCCCTCATCTCTACTGCTAATTTGCAGTTCCCTAAGAAATAAAGGAATCACACACAAAACTGCAGCAACATGAATTAATCCACAAAGTCTATCACCAGCAGAAAACACCGGTAGGGGAAGGTATTTAAAGCTGCACCTGAAAAGTGAAAGGACAGACAGAATGAATGTGTTAAGCTCGGCAGACTGCAGCCAGAATAGCAGCACCCAACACCCAGAGAAAAGGTGCCTCCCGTGCCTCATGTGCCTCCCACGCCTCATGTGCCTCCCGTGCCTCATGTGCCTCATGTGCCTCCCGTGCCTCATGTGCCTCATGTGCCTCCCGTGCCTCATGTGCCTCCGTGCCTCATGTGCCTCCCGTGCCTCATGTGCCTCCCGTGCCTCATGTGCCTCATGTGCCTCCCGTGCCTCATGTGCCTCCCGTGCCTCATGTGCCTCCCGTGCCTCATGTGCCTCCCGTGCCTCATGTGCCTCCCGTGCCTCATGTGCCTCCCGTGCCTCCCACGCCTCATGTGCCTCCCGTGCCTCATGTGCCTCCCGTGCCTCATGTGCCTCCCGTGCCTCATGTGCCTCCCGTGCCTCATGTGCCTCATGTGCCTCATGTGCCTCATGTGCCTCCTGTGCCTCCCGTGCCTCATGTGCCTCCCGTGCCTCATGTGCCTCCCGTGCCTCCCGTGCCTCATGTGCCTCCCGTGCCTCATGTGCCTCCCGTGCCTCATGTGCCTCCCGTGCCTCATGTGCCTCCCGTGCCTCATGTGCCTGCTGCAGCTCGGCAGAAAGAGAAGCCGACCACAGAACACAAGCTCAAGAGATCAAATCCAGGAGCTGACATATGCGATGTCCCTACTCCCAGGGACGTTCCAACCACATATGGCGCCTTGTGCACTTACATTGAGCGAGGCTGGAAATACGTCATCACATCATACATCTTAGGGTAAAACATCGAACATCTTAGGGTAAAACATCGAACATCTTAGGGTAAAACATCGAACATCTTAGGGTAAAACATCGAACATCTTAGGGTAAAACATCATACCGTTCAAGGGGTCCACCAGGAAATCTTGAAGGAGCTTCTGCTTGTTGTCACTCTCTTGCTCTGACTGATTCTCCCGTGGTTCATGTGCAGAGACATCACTGGGGGGAACATTCTCCATCATCCGATCCTTGTACCTCCTGAAGAAACCGCACTAATGGATGATAAAAAGAAAACGCATCATAAACCGCACCCCCGTATAATAAATTATACACCGCACCCTGCTCATATAATACATCACGCACCGCACCCTCCCCATATAATACATCACGCACCGCACCCTCCCCATATAATACATCACGCACCGCACCCTCCCCATATAATACATCACGCACCGCACCCTCCCCATATAATACATCACGCACCGCACCCTCCCCATATAATACATCACGCACCGCACCCTCCCCATATAATACATCACGCACCGCACCCTCCCCATATAATACATCACGCACCGCACCCTCCCCATATAATACATCACGCACCGCACCCTCCCCATATAATACATCACGCACCGCACCCTCCCCATATAATACATCACGCACCGCACCCTCCCCATATAATACATCACGCACCGCACCCTCCCCATATAATACATCACGCACCGCACCCTCCCCATATAATACATCACGCACCGCACGCTCCCCATATAATATATCACACACCGCACCCTCCCCATATAATACATCACACACCGCACCCTCCCCATATAATATATCACACACCGCACCCTCCCCATATAATACATCACGCACCGCACCCTCCTCATATAATACATCACGCACCGCACCCTCCCCATATAATACATCACACACCGCACGCTCCCCATATAATATATCACACACCGCACCCTCCCCATATAATACATCACACACCGCACCCTCCCCATATAATACATCACACACCGCACCCTCCCCATATAATACATCACACACCGCACCCTCCCCATATAATACATCACACACCGCACCCTCCCCATATAATACATCACACACCGCACCCTCCCCATATAATACATCACACACCGCACCCTCCCCATATAATACATCACACACCGCACGCTCCCCATATAATATATCACACACCGCACCCTCCCCAAATAATACATCATACACCGCACCCTCCCCATATAATACATCACACACCGCACGCTCCCCATATAATATATCATACACTACCCCCCCCCCCCCCCGAGGAATAGACTGTCATCTACATGTTGACTTTTGAATTTATGTATTTGTTCTCCAGTTGGTCAAGAAACATACGTTGTTGTCACATGAGTCTTACAAGTTTATTTTTGATATTTTTGAATGGCTGATGTTTGCCTCTGATATCAGCTCCTACAACATATTGTCGCCCCTCCTTCCCCTTCCTGCAAGCTAGCTCTTCTTTTCAGTCAGCCCCTCCCTCCCCCCTGCATTCAGCTGTAAGGTGAGTTCCTTTCCCCCTCCCTCAAGAATGGAAACAGATCTACTCAGCAATGTGCAAAAAAAGAACACATGGTCAGTGGAGGCATTCCTTTTCTTCTCTTAAACAAATACATTTTTGGCCTTTGCATCAGCCGAGCCATCACACAGTGCTTTTTTTAAGCTCATGGACCAGCAGAATCTAAGTAGTGGATTACTGCTTAACCGAGGCACATAGCCAAATCGTGTTTAGACTTAAATGTAAGCTAACCTCGTGAGAAGACATGTAATACTTTCCTCGTCACTCTACGAGGTCTCCAGCTCAAGATATGATGGTTAGGAGGTTTTCATGAAGTTCTGAGTCTCTCTGAGAATAGAGGAGTGCATTTCATAACTCAGCCCACCCAATGATGTCACGTCCAGAGGGTATATCTTTAACCTGCTGAGTTATGAGTGGGTCTTTGCCCAGGAAGTCAGCTAACAGAAGCTTTGCAATCTGCTCTGATGCATTGAGATGTGTCGCCCTTCCCCCGCCACATAGCCTGCCATTATCTGAGAGAACTGTAAGTGCTTATCATCTTTAATCCCTTTTATTTTGTAATCGTTCTGTACATACTATAATTGTCTCATCCTTTAATATCGTCTTTTATACCTTTTGTAAACACTGCCTAATCTTTTTGGAGTAAAAGCTATAATATTTACTAGTATCATTTTCCTTGCTCTAAAACGTACCCCCAACATACTCTGAAGTAAATTACGCTACTGATTGGATTGGCTCCTGACCCGCTATTAATCATAGTAATAGGAGCTGGTGGCAGCAAAGTGTCCTGAGCTTTTGGGGAAACTGGCAGCGACGGACGGCATTTGATAATTATAATTCCTGCCTGAGTGGGAGTAGTTATATCGCCCTTGCTGCAGTGTGCCCAATAGCCAGTACATAGCTGGCAACTTTTCTGGCGACTAATTATCCTAGGTGCAGTTCCCTGTCTGACCTGAAGGTAAGGGGGCGTCAGAGAGCTGCAAGTTCCAAACCGGAACCGGGAAGTGGGATATAAATAAATCCCTGAAGAAAGAACTGGGGCAACCAAACAACCCCAGTTCATGACACCCCCATATAATACATCATACAACACCCACCCCTGGAATCATACACGACACCCCTCGTATAATACATCCGGCATCATCCACCCCCAACCCTGGCCTGCGGCATCATACATCCCACACCCCCAGCATCATATAACCCACACACCCCCTGCAGCATCATACACCCCGCACCCTCACCTACAGCATAATATACCCCACACCCCCACCTGCAGCATCATACACCCCACACCCTCACCTACAGCATAATATACCCCACAAACCCACCTGCAAATCATACACCCCACACCCCCAGCATCATACACCCCGCACCCTCACCTACAGCATAATATACCGCACAAACCCACCTGCAGCATCATACACCCCACACCCCCACCTGCAGCATCATACACCCCACACCCTCACCTACAGCATAATATACCGCACAAACCCACCTGCAGCATCATACACCCCCACCTGCAGCATCATACACCCCACACCCCCACCTGCAGCATCATACACCACACACCCTCACCTACAGCATAATATACCGCACAAACCCACCTGCTGCATCATACACCCCACACCCCCACCTGCAGCATCATACACCCCACACCCTGACCTACAGCATAATATACCGCACAAACCCACCTGCAGCATCATACACCCCGCACCCTCACCTACAGCATAATATACCCACACCCCCACCTGCAGCATCATACACCCCACACCCTCACCTACAGCATAATATACCGCACAAACCCACCTGCAGCATCATACACCCCACACCCCCACCTGCAGCATCATACACCCCACACCTCCACCTGCAGCATCATACACCCCACACCCCCACCTGCGGCATCATACACCCCACACCCCCACCTGCAGCATCATACACCCCACACCCCCACCTGCAGCATCATACACCCCACACCCCCACCTGCAGCATCATACACCCCACACCCCCACCTGCAGCATCATTCACCCCGCACCCTCACCTGCAGCATCACACATCCCGCACCCTCACGTGTGCCATCATACACCCCACACCCCCACCTGCAGCATCATACACCCCACACCCCCACCTGCAGCATCATTCACCCCGCACCCTCACCTGCAGCATCACACATCCCGCACCCTCGCGTGTGCCATCATACACTGCAGATCATTTATGAAGTGTCGGTGTGCGGTGCAGCATTAGCAGTGTCTGAACGCTCTAGACCACATTCATGCTTCACAGCGACATGTTCCTCTGCAGATGTCCGGTCACCTTATAGAGGAGGATGGAAAGGAGAATGAGGACAAATACACCTCCGACTGTGCCCCCCACAATATACAGCGTATGATCCGGGACCACCAGGAACTCCACCTGTGTCACCACCTGCAGACAAGAGGACACATGTTATGGACGCACACATGGTGCAGACACCAGGGGGGGGGCCAGCGTCTGAGCGCTCCCACAGACACAGTGTGCAATGGTGGGGAGGAATGGGCACGTGCGTTAGTATGAGCGCCTCTGTGTGCAGTAGAGGGTGATACCAGGGACACATGCATTAGTATTAGAACCCCTGTATGCGATAGAGGATGATACCAGGGAGACGTGCATTAGTATAAGCGCCCCTGTATGTGATGTATGGTGATACCAGGGACATGTACATTAGTATAAGCACCCCTGTATGTGATAGAGGGTGATACCAGGGAGACGTGCATTAGTATAAGCGCCCCTGTATGTGATGTAGGGGGATACCAAGGACACGTGCATTAGTATTAGCGCTTCTGTATGAGATAGAGGGTGATACCAGGGACATGTACATTAGTATTTAGCGCTTCTGTAAGCAATAGTGATACCCAGGACATGTGCATTAGTATTAGCGTCTCTGTATGAGGTAGATACCTTTGCAGTATGAAACCTGCTCCCCATCTCGCTGTGATATCGGGACTCATCGTAGTGGATCATCACTGCGCTGCTGACCCTGGCTGACGTCTGTTCCTACAAGCACAAATTATGCCGTCACTTCACGTGTCAGAAACATACACGAGGGAAGGGGAGGACACGAGGGAAGGGGAGGACACGAGGGAAGGGGAGGACACGGGGGAAGGGGAGGACACGGGGGAAGGGGAGGACACGGGGGAAGGGGAGGACACTGGGGAAGGGGAGGACACTGGGGAAGGGGAGGACACTGGGGAAGGGGAGGACACTGGGGAAGGGGAGGACACTGGGGAAGGGGAGGACACGGGGGAAGGGGAGGACACGAGGGAAGGGGAGGACACGAGGGAAGGGGAGGACACGGGGGAAGGGGAGGACACTGGGGAAGGGGAGGACACTGGGGAAGGGGAGGACACTGGGGAAGGGGAGGACACGGGGGAAGGGGAGGACACGGGGGAAGGGGAGGACAAGAGGGAAGGGGAGGACACGGGGGAAGGGGAGCACACGGGGGAAGGGGAGGACACTGGGGAAGGGGAGGACACTGGGGAAGGGGAGGACAAGAGGGAAGGGGAGGACAAGAGGGAAGGGGAGGACACGGGGGAAGGGGAGGACACGAGGGAAGGGGAGGACACGAGGGAAGGGGAGGACACGAGGGAAGGGGAGGACACTGGGGAAGGGGAGGACACTGGGGAAGGGGAGGACACTGGGGAAGGGGAGGACACGGGGGAAGGGGAGGACACGGGGGAAGGGGAGGACAAGAGGGAAGGGGAGGACACGAGGGAAGGGGAGGACACGAGGGAAGGGGAGGACACGAGGGAAGGGGAGGACAAGGGGGAAGGGGAGGACACGAGGGAAGGGGAGGACACGGGGGAAGGGGAGGACACGAGGGAAGGGGAGGACACGAGGGAAGGGGAGGACACGAGGGAAGGGGAGGACACGGGGGAAGGGGAGGACACGGGTGAAGGGGAGGACACGGGTGAAGGGGAGGACACGGGTGAAGGGGAGGACACGGGTGAAGGGGAGGACACGGGTGAAGGGGAGGACACGGGTGAAGGGGAGGACACTGGGGAAGGGGAGGACACGGGGGAAGGGGAGGACAAGAGGGAAGGGGAGGACACGAGGGAAGGGGAGGACACGAGGGAAGGGGAGGACACGAGGGAAGGGGGACACGAGGGAAGGGGAGGACAAGGGGGAAGGGGAGGACACGAGGGAAGGGGAGGACACGAGGGAAGGGGAGCACACGGGGGAAGGGGAGGACACGAGGGAAGGGGAGGACACGAGGGAAGGGGAGGACACGGGTGAAGGGGAGGACACGGGTGAAGGGGAGGACACGGGTGAAGGGGAGGACACGGGTGAAGGGGAGGACACTGGGGAAGGGGAGGACACGGGGGAAGGGGAGGACAAGAGGGAAGGGGAGGACACGAGGGAAGGGGAGGACACGAGGGAAGGGGAGGACACGAGGGAAGGGGAGGACACGAGGGAAGGGGAGGACACGGGTGAAGGGGAGGACACTGGGGAAGGGGAGGACACGGGGGAAGGGGAGGACAAGAGGGAAGGGGAGGACAAGAGGGAAGGGGAGGACACGAGGGAAGGGGAGGACACGAGGGAAGGGGAGGACACGGGGGAAGGGGAGGACACGGGGGAAGGGGAGGACACGAGGGAAGGGGAGGACAGGAGGGAAGGGGAGGACACGGGTGAAGGGGAGGACTGTTGTGAAATTGGATTTTGGGCTCCCCCGGTGGCCACTGGTGGAATTGAACTGGTGTGCATCATCCCCTCTGTTCACCTGTTTCCATCAGGATGTGGGAGTCGCTATTTAACCTTGCTCCTCTGTCACTTCCATGCCGGTCAACATTGTAATCAGAAGCCTTTCTGTGCATGTTCCTGCTGCTAGACAACTCCCAGCTAAGTTGGACTTTAGTCCTCGTTTGTTTTTGCATTTTGTTCCAGTTCACAGCTGTAGTTTCGTTTCTGTGTCTGGAAAGCTCTTGTGATCTGAAATTGCCACTCTGATGTTATGCGTTAATACTAGAGTCTTAAAGTAATTTCAGGATGGCGTTTTGATAGGGTTTTCAGCTGACCATGAAAGTGCCCTTTCTGTCTTCCTGCTATCTAGTAAGCGGACCTCAATTTGGCTAAACCTATTTTCATACTACGTTTGTCATTTCATCTAAAATCACCGCCAATATATGTGGGGGCCTCTGTCTGCCTATCGGGGAAATTTCTCTAGAGGTGAGCCAGGACTATATTTTCCTCTGCCAGGATTAGTTAGTCCTCCGGCCGGCGCTGGGCGTCTAGGGATAAAAAACGTAGGCTACGCTACCCGGCTACTGTTAGTTGTTGCGGCAGGTTTAGTTCATGGTCAGTTTAGTTTCCATCCTTCCAAGAGCTAGTACTTATGTTTGCTGGGCTATGTTCTCTTGCCATTGAGAACCATAACAGTTTGACCGGCCCCAAAGGGTTAAATTAATTGACAGAGAAAGGAGAGAAAAGAGAAGTCTGCTGAAGATTTTTTTTTTTTTTTTTTTTTCCCTTCCCTTCAGTTCTGAGTGTGCTTGTAATTGAATCTCTTGCAAGTCTGCCTATATTGCAGCCTTTCTCTCTCTCTCTCTCCTTCTAATCCTGGAATGGCTCTGTGTTCACCTGTTTAAAATGGATATTCAGAGTTTAGCTGCAGGTTTGAATAATCTCACCACGAAAGTTCAAAATTTACAAGATTTTGTTGTTCATGTTCCTATATCTGAACCTAGAATTCCTTTGCCTGAATTTTTCTCGGGGAATAGATCTTGCTTTCAAAATTTCAAAAATAATTGCAAGTTGTTTTTGTCCCTGAAATCTCGCTCTGCTGGAGATCCTGCTCAGCAGGTCAGGATTGTGATTTCCTTGCTCCGGGGCGACCCTCAGGATTGGGCTTTTGCATTGGCTCCAGGGGATCCTGCGTTGCTCAATGTGGATGCGTTTTTTCTGGCCTTGGGGTTGCTTTATGAGGAACCTCAGTTAGAGCTTCAGGCGGAAAAGGCCTTGATGTCCCTATCTCAGGGGCAAGACGAAGCTGAAATATACTGCCAGAAATTCCGTAAATGGGCTGTGCTTACTCAGTGGAATGAGTGCGCCCTGGCGGCGAATTTCAGAGAGGGTCTCTCTGATGCCATTAAGGATGTTATGGTGGGGTTCCCTGTGCCTGCGGGTCTGAATGAGTCCATGACAATGGCTATCCAGATCGATAGGCGTCTGCGGGAGCGCAAACCTGTGCACCATTTGGCGGTGTCTACTGAGAAGACGCCAGAGAATATGCAATGTGATAGAATTCTGTCCAGAAGTGAACGGCAGAATTTAAGACGAAAAAATGGGTTGTGCTTCTATTGCGGTGATTCAACTCATGTTATATCAGCATGCTCTAAGCGTACTAAGAAGCTTGATAAGTCTGTTTCAATTGGCACTTTACAGTCTAAGTTTATTCTATCTGTGACCCTGATTTGTTCTTTATCATCTATTACCGCGGATGCCTATGTCGACTCTGGCGCCGCTTTGAGTCTTATGGATTGGTCCTTTGCCAAACGCTGTGGGTATGATTTGGAGCCTCTTGAAACTCCTATACCCCTGAAGGGGATTGACTCCACCCCATTGGCTAGTAATAAACCACAATACTGGACACAAGTAACTATGCGGATTAATCCGGATCATCAGGAGATTATTCGCTTTCTTGTGCTGTATAACCTACATGATGTGTTGGTGCTTGGATTGCCATGGCTGCAATCTCATAACCCAGTCCTTGACTGGAAAGCTATGTCTGTGTTAAGCTGGGGATGTAAGGGGACGCATGGGGACGTACCTGTGGTTTCCATTTCATCATCTATTCCCTCTGAGATTCCTGAATTCTTGACTGAATATCGTGACGTTTTTGAAGAACCTAAGCTTGGTTCATTACCTCCGCACCGGGAGTGCGATTGTGCCATAGATTTGATTCCGGGTAGTAAATACCCTAAGGGTCGTTTATTTAATCTGTCTGTGCCTGAACATGCTGCTATGCGAGAATATATAAAGGAGTCCTTGGAAAAGGGACATATTCGTCCTTCGTCATCTCCCTTAGGAGCCGGTTTTTTCTTTGTGGCTAAGAAAGATGGCTCTTTGAGGCCGTGTATTGATTATCGGCTTTTGAATAAAATCACGGTTAAATATCAATATCCGTTGCCACTGCTGACTGATTTGTTTGCTCGCATAAAGGGGGCCAAGTGGTTCTCTAAGATAGATCTCCGTGGGGCGTATAATTTGGTGCGAATTAAGCAGGGGGATGAGTGGAAGACCGCATTTAATACGCCCGAGGGCCACTTTGAGTATTTGGTGATGCCTTTTGGTCTTTCAAATGCCCCTTCAGTCTTTCAGTCCTTTATGCATGACATTTTCCGTGATTATTTGGATAAATTTATGATTGTGTATCTGGATGATATTTTGATTTTTTTGGATGACTGGGACTCTCATGTCCAGCAGGTCAGGAGGGTTTTTCAGGTTTTGCGGTCTAATTCCTTGTGTGTGAAGGGTTCTAAGTGCGTTTTTGGGGTTCAAAAGATTTCCTTTTTGGGATATATTTTTTCCCCCTCTTCCATCGAGATGGATCCTGTCAAGGTTCAGGCTATTTGTGATTGGACGCAACCTTCTTCTCTTAAGAGTCTTCAGAAATTTTTGGGCTTTGCTAACTTTTATCGTCGATTTATTGCTGGTTTTTCTGATGTTGTTAAACCATTGACTGATTTGACTAAGAAGGGTGCTGATGTTGCTGATTGGTCCCCTGCTGCTGTGGAGGCCTTTCGGGAGCTTAAGCGCCGCTTTTCTTCCGCCCCTGTGTTGCGTCAGCCTGATGTTGCTCTTCCTTTTCAGGTTGAGGTCGACGCTTCTGAAATCGGAGCTGGGGCGGTTTTGTCGCAGAGAAGTTCCGATTGTTCCGTGATGAGACCTTGTGCCTTTTTCTCGCGTAAATTTTCACCCGCCGAGCGGAATTATGATGTTGGGAATCGGGAGCTTTTGGCCATGAAGTGGGCTTTTGAGGAGTGGCGTCATTGGCTTGAGGGGGCTAGACATCAGGTGGTGGTATTGACTGACCACAAAAATCTAATTTATCTTGAGTCCGCCAGACGCCTGAATCCTAGACAGGCGCGCTGGTCGTTGTTTTTCTCTCGGTTTAATTTTGTGGTGTCCTACCTGCCGGGTTCTAAGAATGTTAAGGCGGATGCCCTTTCTAGGAGTTTTGAGCCTGACTCCCCTGGTAACTCTGAACCTACAGGTATCCTTAAGGATGGAGTGATATTGTCTGCCGTTTCTCCAGACCTGCGGCGGGCCTTGCAGGAGTTTCAGGCGGATAGACCTGATCGTTGCCCACCTGGTAGACTGTTTGTTCCTGATGATTGGACCAGTAAAGTCATTTCTGAGGTTCATTCTTCTGCGTTGACAGGTCATCCTGGAATCTTTGGTACCAGGGATTTGGTGGCAAGGTCCTTCTGGTGGCCTTCCCTGTCTCGAGATGTGCGAGGCTTTGTGCAGTCTTGTGACGTTTGTGCTCGGGCCAAGCCTTGTTGTTCTCGGGCTAGTGGATTGTTGTTGCCCTTGCCTATCCCGAAGAGGCCCTGGACGCACATCTCGATGGATTTTATTTCGGATCTTCCTGTTTCTCAGAAGATGTCTGTCATCTGGGTGGTGTGTGACCGTTTCTCTAAGATGGTCCATTTGGTTCCCCTGCCTAAGTTGCCTTCTTCTTCCGAGTTGGTTCCTCTGTTTTTTCAAAATGTGGTCCGTTTGCATGGTATTCCGGAGAATATCGTTTCTGACAGAGGAACCCAATTCGTGTCTAGATTTTGGCGAGCATTCTGTGCTAGGATGGGCATAGATTTGTCTTTCTCGTCTGCTTTCCATCCTCAGACTAATGGCCAGACCGAGCGGACGAATCAGACCTTGGAGACATATTTGAGGTGTTTTGTGTCTGCAGATCAGGATGATTGGGTTGCTTTTTTGCCTTTAGCGGAGTTTGCCCTCAATAATCGGGCCAGCTCTGCCACCTTGGTGTCTCCTTTTTTCTGTAATTCGGGGTTTCATCCTCGATTTTCTTCTGGTCAGGTGGAATCTTCGGATTGTCCTGGAGTGGATGCTGTGGTGGAGAGGTTGCATCAGATTTGGGGGCAGGTAGTGGACAATTTGAAGTTGTCCCAGGAGAAGACTCAGCTTTTTGCCAACCGCCGGCGTCGGGTTGGTCCTCGGCTTTGTGTTGGGGACTTGGTGTGGTTGTCTTCTCGTTTTGTCCCTATGAGGGTTTCTTCTCCTAAGTTTAAGCCTCGGTTCATCGGCCCGTACAAGATATTGGAGATTCTTAACCCTGTGTCCTTCCGTTTGGACCTCCCTGCATCTTTTTCTATTCATAATGTTTTTCATCGGTCATTGTTGCGCAGGTATGAGGTACCGGTTGTGCCTTCCGTTGAGCCTCCTGCTCCGGTGTTGGTTGAGGGCGAGTTGGAGTACGTTGTGGAAAAAATCTTGGACTCCCGTGTTTCCAGACGGAAACTCCAGTATCTGGTCAAATGGAAGGGATACGGTCAGGAGGATAATTCTTGGGTGACTGCCTCTGATGTTCATGCCTCCGATCTGGTCCGTGCCTTTCATAGGGCTCATCCTGATCGCCCTGGTGGTTCTGGTGAGGGTTCGGTGCCCCCTCCTTGAGGGGGGGGTACTGTTGTGAAATTGGATTTTGGGCTCCCCCGGTGGCCACTGGTGGAATTGAACTGGTGTGCATCATCCCCTCTGTTCACCTGTTTCCATCAGGATGTGGGAGTCGCTATTTAACCTTGCTCCTCTGTCACTTCCATGCCGGTCAACATTGTAATCAGAAGCCTTTCTGTGCATGTTCCTGCTGCTAGACAACTCCCAGCTAAGTTGGACTTTAGTCCTCGTTTGTTTTTGCATTTTGTTCCAGTTCACAGCTGTAGTTTCGTTTCTGTGTCTGGAAAGCTCTTGTGATCTGAAATTGCCACTCTGATGTTATGAGTTAATACTAGAGTCTTAAAGTAATTTCAGGATGGCGTTTTGATAGGGTTTTCAGCTGACCATGAAAGTGCCCTTTCTGTCTTCCTGCTATCTAGTAAGCGGACCTCAATTTGGCTAAACCTATTTTCATACTACGTTTGTCATTTCATCTAAAATCACCGCCAATATATGTGGGGGCCTCTGTCTGCCTATCGGGGAAATTTCTCTAGAGGTGAGCCAGGACTATATTTTCCTCTGCCAGGATTAGTTAGTCCTCCGGCCGGCGCTGGGCGTCTAGGGATAAAAAACGTAGGCTACGCTACCCGGCTACTGTTAGTTGTTGCGGCAGGTTTAGTTCATGGTCAGTTTAGTTTCCATCCTTCCAAGAGCTAGTACTTATGTTTGCTGGGCTATGTTCTCTTGCCATTGAGAACCATAACAGAGGACACTGGGGAAGGGGAGGACACGAGGGAAGGGGAGGACACGGGTGAAGGGGAGGACACGAGGGATGACACGTGGTGAGTGGTGGTCTTGTGATGCTACCTCCCACGTGGTCATCGGCTGCAGCTGTCCAGAGAGGCCAACATCCATTTCACCAGATGGGTCCATGGTACAGCGCCACGTCTGCAAAGCAACCTCTGATTACTCCAACATTCTGTGACATCACCACCCTGCGATGTCATTACCTGTGACATCACCACCCTGCGATGTCATTATGTGACATCACCACCCTGCGATGTCATTACCTGTGACATCACCACCCTGCGATGTCATTATCTGTGACATCACCACCCCGCGATGTCATTACCTGTGACATCACCACCCTGCGATGTCATTACCTGTGACATCACCACCCTGCGATATCCTCCTATATCACCCAGTGATGTCCTCATACTACCGTATCATCTTATGAATTGATAATTCTATCCCATGACATCATTAGGTCATTGGCGCCCTGTGACATCACAGCAGAGTACCAGTCAGGTTTTACCTGGTTTGTTTTGTGTTCTTTACTGTGGGTCTTAACAGCAGAAGAGTCATTGGGGGCAGAGCAGTTGACACCATTGTTCTGAGAAGAAAGAAAAGTAACACTAATGCTCACCACGTCTCTGCTGCCCGCACCTACACCTGCCCGCACCACACCCACTGCCTGCACCTACACCTGCTCGCTACCCACCCCAACCACTACCTGTCACACACCCACTGCCTGCATCTACACCTGCTCGCTACCCATCTCTACACCTGCACGCACCTACTCCTGCTCACTACCCACCCCTATAACTACCTGTCACACACCCACTGCCTGCACCTGCACCTACTCGCTACCCATCCCTACTTCTGCCCAGTCCTACACCTGCGCTGTACCCATTCCTACACCTGCCAGCCAGACACCCACTGCCTGCACCTACACATGCTCAATACCCGCCCCTACACCTGCCTGCCACACACCCACTGCCTGCACCTACACCTGCTTGCTACCCCCCAACACCTGCCCACCACACACCCACTGCCTGCACCTACACCTGCTCACTACCCGCCCCTACACCTGCCCGCCACACATCCACTGCCTGCACCTACACCTGCTTGCTACCCCCCAACACCTGCCCACCACACACCCTCTGCCTGTACCTGCCCGCACCTACACCTGTTTGCCACCCACCTTGAATGACAACCTTATATCACATTTACCTGAGAAAAAGAGATGGTGATGTCCCAGCTCACAACCTCCACGTAAGAGACATGAACACTCAGGTCAATGAGGACGGCACCGAGCCCCAAGTTCTTAATCTGGAACAACACAGGACACTAATGACGGACACACTGGGGCAGATGAGGGGACGCGAATGATGGTGACATGTGGGGGGAGAGGAGACAATAATGATGGGGACATGCGCAGGGAGATGATGGGATGTAAATGATCGTGACGCACGGGGAAGATGAGGGGACGTTAACGGACGGTGAAATACGGGGGAGATGAGGTGACACGAATGACTGACACAAGGGAGATGAGGGGATGAAAATGATAGTGACACACGGGGGTGTAAGTCAGAAATCACCTGATATCTGTGAGTCGCCATCGCTGTTTCATTCACTCTGATGAATGGGACGTATTTGGTGGAATCCTCCAGGCTGGTGATGAGAGAAGAACATCACACCCAATATTACAAGGAGAAGCTACAGTAAAGAAATCCAAGACATGAGGTTCCTGGGAGCGTGAACAGCGGTGACAGAAGACATCCACCCTGAATGCCTGATAATCCTCTTGTGGCCTTCTCCCCCGATTTCTTTTAGTTGTCTGCTGGTCCCTCCTTGATCTCTTCCTCATCATCTCCTTATGATCTTTATTCTTTCCTACTTGCCTCCTTGTCATCATCTCCCGAGTCCTAATCTCTCATTTGTTTCCCATGTCTCCCATGCCCTCCAACTGTCTTCTCCTGAGCTCCTCTTCTTGTTTGCTTCTGGCCTCCTCCTGAGTTCTTAGTCATCTTCTCCTGATCTTTAAGTCATCCCCCCACATTTATTACTGATCATCTTGTGATCGTTTCCACTTCTTCCCCTTTTCTCTTCCTCTCCACCTCTTCTTATCCTGATCTCCTCCTGGTCTTTTCCTTGTTTCCTCAAATCTTCCTCTTCACCTTCCATTCTCCTCCACCTCAAAGAACATCCTCTGAGGCGTATGGCAGAAATTAGTGGTCACTGTTGACCAAGACACATGGAGGAGAGGGGGATGTCCATCTGCAATATGACAAGGGTCTCACCAGCAATTTGATAAGATTCCGAAGTGAAAACAATAGATTCTAGCAGCAATATATCAGGATTCATCGGCAACAAAACCTGATTCAATGACAACGTGACAGTATCTACCAGCAAAATGACAAGATCATGCAGCCACATGACAAGATCCGCTAGCATCATGACAGCTACAGAAAAGGATCCATCAACCAATCAAGTTCCATCAGCAGCATGACACAATCCATAAGTAAAATAAGAAGATCCCCCAACACAACAGGATCCACTAACATCTCTAAAGATTTCTATTATTCCCTCTACCTACTTACAGGTACATGGAGTTATTTCTGCAGCTATTTCACCACTGAGCTGTAGAGATCTGCAAAATATTGCACTCCTACAACATATTCCTCTGTCCTGCAAAATAAGTCACTGGCTCAGTCTCACCAATCAGGTAGGTACTTACCTCCGGCTGATGACGTGGATTGGATACAAGACGGGCACCTCGTATACTGTGAGGCTGGTGCTTCTGTTTCCATCTCTGTCAGAAGATAAAGTCCCAAACTGTAAACCTGAGGAACAATTACCCACGACCCAGGATGTCACCACACAGAAGATGGAGTGGCCATCTCTTACCTAACCATATTGCTGGACATACGATCAGCCCAGGACACATTGGGGACAACGCTGGACATGACGTAGACAATGTCCTGAGGAGCAGAGAGTGGGATCAGGTTCTGGTGAGCACTGGGCTCAGGGAAAACACTCAGTAACTAGGATCCAAGTGTGCTCTGATTATGCTGCAGGCTCCCCATCATCTCCAACGTCTCCCCACCATGTGATTGCTTCCCACTTTCATCCTTGGTGTCCGCCCTTTGTCTGGAGTTTCCTCACCTCATTTACTGCACCTCATCTTCATCTCCCGTGTCCCCTCCTTCTCAGCTTCCCCCACCCTCAATGTTCTCCATTATCATCCTCAGTGTCCCCCTTTCTACACCATTCCCCCATCCTCTTTGCTTTCCATCTTCATCCCCAGGACGGGTACCTCATTTTTGTCACTGATGGAGGTTTTATTTCCATCTCTATAAAGATAAAAGAGAAATTCTGTAAATACCAGAGAACCGATAACTCACAAGCCAAAACTTCCCAAGTGGACAGAGCGGCTTTCCCTCTCACCTCATCACACTGGTGGCCATAAAAATACGGTCATCCCAGGACACGTTGGAGACAACGCTGAACATGATGTGGACAACAGCCTGAGGAGCAAAGAAGATGATCATGTTCTGGTCATAGCTGAGAAGAAACAGTACCTAGAAGGCCCTCTGTCTGTGCGGCAGGATCCCCATCTTCACTTGCAATGTCCCCTCTAGCTCCGGGAGCTTCCACCACACTTGTTTTCCCTATTTTCACCTCCAGTAGCCCCTCTTGTACTGGAAGCCCTCCACCAGCCCCATTTTCCCTATTTTCACCTCCAGTAGCCCCTCTCGCTCTGGAAGCCCTCCACCAGCCCCATTTTCCCCATTTTCACCTCCAATGGCCCCTCTCTCTCTGGAAGCCCTCCACCAGCCCCATTTTCCCTATTTTCACCTCCAGTAGCCCCTCTCTCTCTGGAAGCCCTCCACCAGCCCCATTTTCCCTATTTTCACCTCCAGTAGCCCCTCTCGCTCTGGAAGCCCTCCACCAGCCCCATTTTCCCTATTTTCACCTCCAGTAGCCCCTCTCGTTCTGGAAGCCCTCCACCAGCCCCATTTTCCCTATTTTCACCTCCAGTAGCCCCTCTCGCTCTGGAAGCCCTCCACCAGCCCCATTTTCCCTATTTTCACCTCCAGTAGCCCCTCTCGCTCTGGAAGCCCTCCACCAGCCCCATTTTCCCTATTTTCACCTCCAGTAGCCCCTCTCGCTCTGGAAGCCCTCCACCAGCCCCATTTTCCCTATTTTCACCTCCAGTAGCCCCTCTCGCTCTGGAAGCCCTCCACCAGCCCCATTTTCCCTATTTTCACCTCCAGTAGCCCCTCTCGTTCTGGAAGCCCTCCACCAGCCCCATTTTCCCTATTTTCACCTCCAGTAGCCCCTCTCGCTCTGGAAGCCCTCCACCAGCCCCATTTTCCCTATTTTCACCTCCAGTAGCCCCTCTCGCTCTGGAAGCCCTCCACCAGCCCCATTTTCCCTATTTTCACCTCCAGTAGCCCCTCTCGCTCTGGAAGCCTTCCACCAGCCCCATTTTCCCTATTTTCACCTCCAGTAGCCCCTCTCGCTCTGGAAGCCCTCCACTAGCCCCATTTTCCCTATTTTCACCTCCAGTAGCCCCTCTCTCTCTGGAAGCCCTCCACCAGCCCCATTTTCCCTATTTTCACCTCCAGTAGCCCCTCTCGCTCTGGAAGCCCTCCACCAGCCCCATTTTCCCTATTTTCACCTCCAGTAGCCCCTCTCGTTCTGGAAGCCCTCCACCAGCCCCATTTTCCCTATTTTCACCTCCAGTAGCCCCTCTCGCTCTGGAAGCCCTCCACCAGCCCCATTTTCCCTATTTTCACCTCCAGTAGCCCCTCTCGCTCTGGAAGCCTTCCACCAGCCCCATTTTCCCTATTTTCACCTCCAGTAGCCCCTCTCGCTCTGGAAGCCCTCCACTAGCCCCATTTTCCCTATTTTCACCTCCAGTAGCCCCTCTCTCTCTGGAAGCCCTCCACCAGCCCCATTTTCCCTATTTTCACCTCCAGTAGCCCCTCTCGCTCTGGAAGCCCTCCACCAGCCCCATTTTCCCTATTTTCACCTCCAGTAGCCCCTCTCGTTCTGGAAGCCCTCCACCAGCCCCATTTTCCCTATTTTCACCTCCAGTAGCCCCTCTCGCTCTGGAAGCCCTCCACCAGCCCCATTTTCCCTATTTTCACCTCCAGTAGCCCCTCTCGCTCTGGAAGCCCTCCACCAGCCCCATTTTCCCTATTTTCACCTCCAGTAGCCCCTCTCGCTCTGGAAGCCCTCCACCAGCCCCATTTTCCCTATTTTCACCTCCAGTAGCCCCTCTCGCTCTGGAAGCCCTCCACCAGCCCCATTTTCCCTATTTTCACCTCCAGTAGCCCCTCTCGCTCTGGAAGCCTTCCACCAGCCCCATTTTCCCTATTTTCACCTCCAGTAGCCCCTCTCGCTCTGGAAGCCCTCCACTAGCCCCATTTTCCCTATTTTCACCTCCAGTAGCCCCTCTCGCTCTGGAAGCCCTCCACCAGCCCCATTTTCCCTATTTTCACCTCCAGTAGCCCCTCTCGCTCTGGAAGCCCTCCACCAGCCCCATTTTCCCTATTTTCACCTCCAGTAGCCCCTCTCGCTCTGGAAGCCCTCCACCAGCCCCATTTTCCCTATTTTCACCTCCAGTAGCCCCTCTCGTTCTGGAAGCCCTCCACCAGCCCCATTTTCCCTATTTTCACCTCCAGTAGCCCCTCTCGCTCTGGAAGCCCTCCACCAGCCCCATTTTCCCTATTTTCACCTCCAGTAGCCCCTCTCGCTCTGGAAGCCTTCCACCAGCGCCATTTTCCCTATTTTCACCTCCAGTAGCCCCTCTCGCTCTGGAAGCCCTCCACTAGCCCCATTTTCCCTATTTTCACCTCCAGTAGCCCCTCTCTCTCTGGAAGCCCTCCACCAGCCCCATTTTCCCTATTTTCACCTCCAGTAGCCCCTCTCGCTCTGGAAGCCCTCCACCAGCCCCATTTTCCCTATTTTCACCTCCAGTAGCCCCTCTCGTTCTGGAAGCCCTCCACCAGCCCCATTTTCCCTATTTTCACCTCCAGTAGCCCCTCTCGCTCTGGAAGCCCTCCACCAGCCCCATTTTCCCTATTTTCACCTCCAGTAGCCCCTCTCGCTCTGGAAGCCCTCCACCAGCCCCATTTTCCCTATTTTCACCTCCAGTAGCCCCTCTCGCTCTGGAAGCCCTCCACCAGCCCCATTTTCCCTATTTTCACCTCCAGTAGCCCCTCTCGCTCTGGAAGCCCTCCACCAGCCCCATTTTCCCTATTTTCACCTCCAGTAGCCCCTCTCGTTCTGGAAGCCCTCCACCAGCCCCATTTTCCCTATTTTCACCTCCAGTAGCCCCTCTCGCTCTGGAAGCCCTCCACCAGCCCCATTTTCCCTATTTTCACCTCCAGTAGCCCCTCTCGCTCTGGAAGCCCTCCACCAGCCCCATTTTCCCTATTTTCACCTCCAGTAGCCCCTCTCGCTCTGGAAGCCTTCCACCAGCCCCATTTTCCCTATTTTCACCTCCAGTAGCCCCTCTCGCTCTGGAAGCCCTCCACTAGCCCCATTTTCCCTATTTTCACCTCCAGTAGCCCCTCTCTCTCTGGAAGCCCTCCACCAGCCCCATTTTCCCTATTTTCACCTCCAGTAGCCCCTCTCGCTCTGGAAGCCCTCCACCAGCCCCATTTTCCCTATTTTCACCTCCAGTAGCCCCTCTCGTTCTGGAAGCCCTCCACCAGCCCCATTTTCCCTATTTTCACCTCCAGTAGCCCCTCTCGCTCTGGAAGCCCTCCACCAGCCCCATTTTCCCTATTTTCACCTCCAGTAGCCCCTCTCGCTCTGGAAGCCCTCCACCAGCCCCATTTTCCCTATTTTCACCTCCAGTAGCCCCTCTCGCTCTGGAAGCCCTCCACCAGCCCGCCCCATTTTCCCTATTTTCACCTCCAGTAGCCCCTCTCGCTCTGGAAGCCCTCCACCAGCCCCATTTTCCCTATTTTCACCTCCAGTAGCCCCTCTCGTTCTGGAAGCCCTCCACCAGCCCCATTTTCCCTATTTTCACCTCCAGTAGCCCCTCTCGCTCTGGAAGCCCTCCACTAGCCCCATTTTCCCTATTTTCACCTCCAGTAGCCCCTCTCTCTCTGGAAGCCCTCCACCAGCCCCATTTTCCCTATTTTCACCGCCAGTAGCCCCTCTCGCTCTGGAAGCCCTCCACCAGCCCCATTTTCCCTATTTTCACCTCCAGTAGCCCCTCTCGCTCTGGAAGCCCTCCACCAGCCCCATTTTCCCTATTTTCACCTCCAGTAGCCCCTCTCGCTCTGGAAGCCTTCCACCAGCCCCATTTTCCCTATTTTCACCTCCAGTAGCCCCTCTCGCTCTGGAAGCCCTCCACCAGCCCCATTTTCCCTATTTTCACCTCCAGTAGCCCCTCTCGCTCTGGAAGCCCTCCACTAGCCCCATTTTCCCTATTTTCACCTCCAGTAGCCCCTCTCTCTCTGGAAGCCCTCCACCAGCCCCATTTTCCCTATTTTCACCTCCAGTAGCCCCTCTCGCTCTGGAAGCCCTCCACCAGCCCCATTTTCCCTATTTTCACCTCCAGTAGCCCCTCTCGCTCTGGAAGCCCTCCACCAGCCCCATTTTCCCTATTTTCACCTCCAGTAGCCCCTCTCGCTCTGGAAGCCCTCCACCAGCCCCATTTTCCCTATTTTCACCTCCAGTAGCCCCTCTCGCTCTGGAAGCCCTCCACCAGCCCCATTTTCCCTATTTTCACCTCCAGTAGCCCCTCTCGCTCTGGAAGCCCTCCACCAGCCCCATTTTCCCTATTTTCACCTCCAGTAGCCCCTCTCGTTCTGGAAGCCCTCCACCAGCCCCATTTTCCCTATTTTCACCTCCAGTAGCCCCTCTCGCTCTGGAAGCCCTCCACTAGCCCCATTTTCCCTATTTTCACCTCCAGTAGCCCCTCTCTCTCTGGAAGCCCTCCACCAGCCCCATTTTCCCTATTTTCACCGCCAGTAGCCCCTCTCGCTCTGGAAGCCCTCCACCAGCCCCATTTTCCCTATTTTCACCTCCAGTAGCCCCTCTCGCTCTGGAAGCCCTCCACCAGCCCCATTTTCCCTATTTTCACCTCCAGTAGCCCCTCTCGCTCTGGAAGCCTTCCACCAGCCCCATTTTCCCTATTTTCACCTCCAGTAGCCCCTCTCGCTCTGGAAGCCTTCCACCAGCCCCATTTTCCCTATTTTCACCTCCAGTAGCCCCTCTCTCTCTGGAAGCCCTCCACCAGCCCCATTTTCCCTATTTTCACCTCCAGTAGCCCCTCTCTCTCTGGAAGCCCTCCACCAGCCCCATTTTCCCTATTTTCACCGCCAGTAGCCCCTCTCGCTCTGGAAGCCCTCCACCAGCCCCATTTTCCCTATTTTCACCTCCAGTAGCCCCTCTCGCTCTGGAAGCCCTCCACCAGCCCTATTTTCCCTATCTTCACCTCCAGTAGCCCCTCTCGCTCTGGAAGCCCTCCACCAGCCCCAGCCTCATTTTTCCTATTTTCACGTAGGGTTAACAGCGTGCAAGGCCCCACCGTTAGGGTCAGTGCAAGGAGCTAGACTCTCTTATGTAACTTTACAGAGAAATTTGCAGATAAGTATGGACAAAGAGCCAGTCACAAGTATCTGCAAGATAGAAAGCTAGTAAAGTAGGGTTGAGTCATACGTGCCAATTGTTGTGTCACCTTAGGGAAATAGTGCAAAGAGGAGCATGTAAGAAGCTCCATCCTGCACTGCAAATGTATTCTACCCCAATAGGAAAAGATTAGCCCCCACGGCTGGGAGAGGGCAAGGAATTCCATCACAGTGGGCAGCATAGAGATTTGTCATGATCTCTGCAGGCAGAGATCATAGCAAGCCTATAGAAGGACAAGCTCTCGGAAGATGGAACTATACTGACCATGAACTAAGCCTGCCGCGCAACTAGAAATAGCCAGGTAGCATTTCCTATTTATCGCTAGATGCCCAGCTCTGGCCTAAGACCTAAATAGCTAGCAGAGGGAAATATAAGACCTGGCTCACCTCTAGAGAAATATTCCAAAGAAGACAGTAGCCCCCCACATATAATGACGGTGAGTTCAGATGAAACAACAAACGCAGCAGGAAAATAGTCTTAGCAAATTTGAGGTCCGCTTACTAGATAGCAGAAGACAGATAGTATACTTTCATGGTCAGCAGAAAAACACTAACAAAACACCATCCAGAGATTACCTTAAACTCTGGCATTAACTCATAACGCCAGAGTAGCAATCCCTGATCAACGAGAGCTTTCCAGACACAGTAACAAAACTTCAGCTGTGAACTGGAACAAATAGGCAAAAACAAAACATGGACAAAAGTCCAACTTATCTAGTGGTTGTCTAGAAGCAGGAACAAGCACTGAGAGGCATCAGATAACATTGTTGACCGGCAAGAAACCACCAGAGAAATGAGCTTAAATAGCGACACCCACTACTGATGGAATCAGGTGAAACAGGAAAGAGGATGACAAGTCCAATTCCACAAGCGGCCACCGGGGGAGCCCAGAATCCAAATTCACAACAGTACCCCCCCCTCAAGGAGGGGGCACCGAACCCTCACCAGATCCACCAGGGCGACCAGGATGAGCCCCATGGAAGGCACGAACAAGATCAGAAGCATGAACATCAGATGCATTGACCCAAGAATTATCCTCCTGGCCGTAACCCTTCCAGTTGACCAGATACTGGAGTTTCCGTCTGGAAACACGAGAGTCCAAAATTTTCTCCACAACGTACTCCAACTCACCCTCAACCAACACCGGAGCAGGAGGCTCAACTGAAGGTACAACAGGTACCTCATACCTGCGCAATAACGACCGATGAAAAACGTTATGAATGGAAAAGGACGCAGGGAGGTCCAAACGGAAAGAAACAGGATTAAGAATCTCCAATATTCTATAAGGGCCGATGAACCGAGGTTTAAACTTAGGAGAAGAGACCCTCATAGGGACAAAACGAGAAGACAACCACACTAAATCTCCAACACAAAGCCGAGAACCAACACGACGATGACGGTTGGCAAAACGCTGAGTCTTCTCCTGGGACAACTTCAAATTGTCCATAACCTGCCCCCAGATGTGATGCAATCTCTCCACCACCGCATCCACTCCAGGACAATCCGAGGATTCCACCTGACCGGAGGAAAATCGAGGGTGAAACCCCGAATTACAGAAAAACGGGGACACCAAGGTGGAAGAACTGGCCCGATTATTGAGGGCGAACTCTGCCAATGGCAAAAAAGCAACCCAATCATCCTGGTCAGCAGAGACAAAACACCTCAGATATGTCTCAAGGGTCTGATTAGTCCGCTCGGTCTGGCCATTAGTCTGAGGGTGAAAAGCAGATGAAAAAGACAAATCTATGCCCATCCTAGCACAGAATGCCCGCCAAAATCTAGACACAAATTGGGTACCTCTGTCAGAAACAATATTCTCAGGAATACCGTGCAATCGGACAACATTCTGAAAAAACAGAGGAACCAACTCAGAAGAAGAAGGCAACTTGGGCAGAGGAACCAAATGGACCATTTTAGAGAAACGGTCACAGACCACCCAGATGACAGACATCTTCTGGGAAACAGGCAGATCTGAAATAAAATCCATCGAGATGTGTGTCCAAGGCCTCTTAGGAATAGGCAAGGGCAACAGCAGTCCGCTAGCCCGAGAACTACAAGACTTGGCCCGAGCACAAACGTCACATGACTGCACAAAGACTCGCACATCTCGTGACAGAGAAGGCCACCAGAAGGATCTTGCCACCAAATCCCTGGTACCAAAAATTCCGGGATGACCTGCCAATGCAGAAGAATGTACCTCAGAGATGACTCTGCTGGTCCAATCATCCGGAACAAACAGTCTATCAGGCGGACAACGATCCGGTCTATCCGCCTGAAACTCTTGCAAGAACCGCCGCAGATCAGGAGAAACGGCCGACAAAATTACTCCCTCCCTAAGGATACCTGTGGGTTCAGAATTACCAGGAGAGTCCGGGTCAAAACTCCTAGAAAGGGCATCTGCCTTAACATTCTTAGAACCCGGTAGGTATGACACCACAAAATTAAAGCGAGAAAAAAATAAAGACCAGCGCGCCTGTCTAGGATTCAGGCGTCTGGCAGTCTCAAGATAAATCAAATTTTTGTGGTCAGTCAATACCACCACCTGATGCCTAGCCCCCTCGAGCCAATGGCGCCACTCCTCAAACGCCCACTTCATGGCCAAAAGCTCCCGATTCCCAACATCATAATTCCGCTCTGCGGGCGAAAATTTGCGAGAAAAGAAGGCACAAGGCCTAATGACGGAGCAGTCGGAACCTTTCTGCGACAACACTGCCCCAGCTCCGATCTCCGAAGCGTCAACCTCAACCTGAAAAGGCAGATTCACATCAGGCTGACGCAACACAGGGGCAGAGGCAAAACGGCGCTTAAGCTCCTGAAAGGCCTCTACAGCATGAGGGGACCAATTAGCAACATCAGCGCCTTGTCTGGTCAAATCAGTCAGTGGTTTAACGACATCCGAAAAACCAGCAATAAATCGGCGGTAAAAGTTGGCAAAGCCCAAAAATCTCTGAAGACCCTTAAGAGAGGAGGGCTGAGTCCAGTCACAAATAGCTTGCACCTTGACGGGATCCATCTCAATGGAAGAGGGAGAAAAAATATACCCCAAAAAGGAAATTTTCTGGACCCCAAAAACGCACTTAGACCCCTTCACACATAAAGAATTAGACCGCAGAACCTGAAAAACTCTCCTGACCTGCTGGACATGAGAGTCCCAGTCATCAGAAAAAATCAGAATATCATCCAGATATATTATCATAAATTTATCCAGAAAATCGCGGAAAATATCATGCATAAAAGACTGGAAAACTGAAGGGGCATTAGAAAGACCAAAAGGCATGACCAAATACTCAAAGTGGCCCTCGGGCGTATTAAATGCGGTCTTCCACTCATCCCCCTGCCTGATCCGCACCAAATTATACGCCCCACGAAGATCAATTTTAGAGAACCACTTAGCCCCCTTTATACGAGCAAACAAATCAGTAAGCAATGGCAATGGGTATTGATACTTAACAGTGATCTTATTCAGAAGCCGATAATCAATACATGGTCTCAAAGAGCCGTCTTTTTTTGAGACAAAGAAAAACCCAGCTCCCAAGGGAGAAGAAGATGGACGAATATGTCCCTTTTCCAAAGACTCCTTTATATATTCCCGCATAGCAGCATGTTCCGGCACAGACAAATTAAACAAACGACCCTTTGGATATTTACAACCCGGTATCAAATCTATGGCACAATCGCACTCACGGTGCGGAGGTAACGACCCAAGCTTGGGTTCGTCAAAGACGTCTTGATAATCAGAGAGGAACTCAGGGACTTCAGAGGGAATGGACGACGAAATAGAAACCAAAGGTACGTCCCCATGAATACCCTTACATCCCCAGCTCAACACAGACATTGCTCTCCAGTCCAAGACTGGGTTGTGAGACTGCAACCATGGCAATCCCAGTACCAAATCGTCATGTAAATTATACAGCACCAGGAAACGAATAATCTCCTGGTGATCCGGATTGATACGCATGGTTACTTGTGTCCAGTATTGTGGTTTATTATTAGCCAATGGGGTGGAGTCAATCCCCTTCAGAGGAATAAGAGTCTCCAAAGGCTCTAAATCAAAACCACAACGATTGGCAAAGGACCAATCCATAAGACTCAGAGCGGCGCCAGAGTCAACATAGGCGTCCGTGGCAATGGATGACAAAGAGCAAATCAGGGTTACAGACAAAATAAACTTAGACTGAATGGTGCCAATGGAAACAGATTTATCAAGCTTCTTTGTACGCCTAGAGCATGCCGATATAACATGAGTAGAATCCCCACAATAGAAACACAATCCATTCTTCCGTCTAAAATTCTGTCGCTCGCTCCTGGACAGAATTCTATCACACTGCATACTTTCTGGCGTCTTTTCCATAGACACCGCCAGATGGTGCACCGGTTTGCGCTCCCGCAGACGCCTATCAATCTGAATAGCCATTGTCATGGACTCATTCAGACCTGCAGGCAAAGGGAACCCCACCATAACATCCTTAACGGCATCAGAGAGACCTTCTCTGAAAGTTGCCGCCAAGGCGCACTCATTCCACTGAGTAAGCACAGACCATTTACGGAATTTTTGGCAGAAAACTTCAGCTTCGTCTTGCCCCTGAGATAGTGCCATCAAAGTTTTTTCTGCCTGAAGTTCCAAATGAGGTTCCTCATAAAGCAAGCCCAAGGCCAGAAAAAACGCATCCACATCGCGTAACGCAGGATCCCCTGCTGGCAATGAGAAGGCCCAATCTTGAGGGTCACCCCTGAGCAAGGAAATCACAATCCTAACCTGCTGAGCAGGGTCTCCAGCTGAACGAGACTTCAGGGACAAATAAAGCTTACAATTATTTCGGAAATTCTGGAAGCTAGCTCTATTCCCTGTGAAGAACTCCGGCAAAGAAATTCTCGGCTCAGATACCGGAGCATGTACCACAAAATCTTGTAAATTTTGTACTTTCGTGATGAGATTATTCAAACCCGCAGTTACACTCTGGAGATCCATTATTGTCAGGTGCACACAGAGCATACAGAGATTAGGAGGAGAGAGAAAGAAAAGACTGCAGCAAGGCAGACTGGAGAGAAAAAAAAAAAAAAAAACAATTCCAGCAGACTTCTTATAACTCTCCTCTCTAAACCTGGGTCTTTAACACTTTACTGGCCGGTCAAACTGTCATGATCTCTGCAGGCAGAGATCATAGCAAGCCTATAGAAGGACAAGCTCTCGGAAGATGGAACTATACTGACCATGAACTAAGCCTGCCGCGCAACTAGAAATAGCCAGGTAGCATTTCCTATTTATCGCTAGATGCCCAGCTCTGGCCTAAGACCTAAATAGCTAGCAGAGGGAAATATAAGACCTGGCTCACCTCTAGAGAAATATTCCAAAGAAGACAGTAGCCCCCCACATATAATGACGGTGAGTTCAGATGAAACAACAAACGCAGCAGGAAAATAGTCTTAGCAAATTTGAGGTCCGCTTACTAGATAGCAGAAGACAGATAGTATACTTTCATGGTCAGCAGAAAAACACTAACAAAACACCATCCAGAGATTACCTTAAACTCTGGCATTAACTCATAACGCCAGAGTAGCAATCCCTGATCAACGAGAGCTTTCCAGACACAGTAACAAAACTTCAGCTGTGAACTGGAACAAATAGGCAAAAACAAAACATGGACAAAAGTCCAACTTATCTAGTGGTTGTCTAGAAGCAGGAACAAGCACTGAGAGGCATCAGATAACATTGTTGACCGGCAAGAAACCACCAGAGAAATGAGCTTAAATAGCGACACCCACTACTGATGGAACCAGGTGAAACAGGAAAGAGGATGACAAGTCCAATTCCACAAGCGGCCACCGGGGGAGCCCAGAATCCAAATTCACAACAGAGATTATTCCCATTAGTTATGAGTGTATTTGCTGATAAGGTGAAGAACAACTGCCATAACAGAGAAAATTAGACACAGCAGAGGTGAGCGTAGAGGCTTTTCCTGACTGTGAGATGTGCCATACCAGAGACATCCAAGCTCTGAGGCCTTAGTAGAAAGACAATGATCACTCCAGACTCGGAGAACATAGAAGTTCTTGTGTGTGACCAACTGTGATGCAGTAATTGATTGAGTAGGCAGCAAGTGTGCAAGATGCCAGGCAGGAGCTACTGTAGAATATCACTACCAAGAGAGGTTAGCCTGAGAGGCAGCAGCACGGTGGATGCAGGCTGCACTGAACTGTGAAGGAGACAAAGCAATAAAGGAAGTGCTGCTGAAGTGTTTGCCAGCAGTCTGCTGCAAGTATGAGCAAAGCATATTCAGTCCAACAAGTGCAGTAGCCCACAGTATGCACTAAGATGTATGCAAAAATCGAATACATGAAATTTATCTCCGTAAGGACTAGGCCTGTTTCTCATAATGACCAAGACAGATTTTAACAATCGGGTATCTGTGACTAATAATAACTGTAAAAGTTTTATATATCCAAGTAATTATGTTTTTACAACACATTGTTCTATATTTATGTAGCAAGAGTAAACCAAAATACAAAAAAAAATCTAAGCCTGAATATGTTGACCGTACATACATACGGTAATAACACGTGACAAAAGTTATATTTCCAGATTTCTACTTTATTCTGACAGCAACAAAGTTGGAAAAGCCCTAAATTTGGAGTTTGGATGTGGCCATTGTAGGCCTTTAGGACAAAGCAGTGTCTTTTTATTGCCACGTTGGCATAGTAGTTTTCTGTTGCTTCTCAGCGGTGTCTGTCAGTTGAAGCGTTTGGGGGCAGAGATGACCTATCTGTTAGTAACTCATTGTGGGGAGAAATCGATAAAAGCAGCAGTTGTTTCCTCTCGTCAGTGCGGCACAGATCGGGGTTCTGGGGGTAGCGTCATTATGGGGAGACCACGCTACTATAGATGTATTTACTATGCTCTTCTCAGAGCCGCGCGTTCTGCAGTCTGTCGGAGGGTTACTTTTTGGGTGACGAGCTGTAGTTTGGGTACATACAAATATTTGATGGATTCCTTTTAGTGAGGCTGGAGGAGCAGAGTCCCGCTATTCGGGCTGAATGGCGAGTGCTTTTATTGTGGGTCTGTAGCCACAGTTTGATCACATTTTACTACTTTATCGACACCTCTCTGCTCTGCGCTGCCTCAGCTCCGGAGAGCCGCAACGCTTACTTTCCCTTTTCTACATAAAAGAGCTGTAGATTCATTCTGGCCAATTTTGAATATATAAAACTTTTTATTTCGCTTTTTGTGAGGAGGGATGAATAAAAATGCCAATTTTGGCATCGTGCAGGACAAACATTGATATACTGTTGTGTTTCATGTCATTACGGAGACGGCAATACCTAACATATGGCTTCTTATGCTACATTTATTTTATTTCCAGATTAAAACTATTTTTTTTTTTGGTGGGGGGGTGGGAGTGGGATTTTTGAGAGGGTGTTCGTAGCTTCTTTATTTTTACAGTATTTTTAGTCAGCCAAGAGGACTGTTCCATATGCGGTCATGATCGCACTAGCGGTCCACCAGGAGTGCCAAGCGGCCCACCAGGAGTGTCGAGCGGTACACGAGGAGTGCCGAGCGGTCCGCCAGGAGTGCCGAGTGGTACACGAGGAGTGCCGAGCGGTCCGCCAGGAGTGCTGAGCGGTACACGAGGAGTGCCGAGCGGCCCACCAGGAATGTCGAGCGGTACACAAGGAGTGCTGAGGGGTAAACGAGGAGTGCCGAGCGGTACACGAGGAGTACCGAGCGGTAAACGAGGAGTGTTGAGCGGTACACGAGGAGTGCCGAGCGGTACACGAGGAATGTCGAGCGGTACACGAGGAGTGCCGAGGGGTACACGAGGAGTGCCGAGGGGTACACGAGGAGTGCCGAGCGGTACACGAGGAGTGCCGAGCGGTACACGAGGAGTGCCGAGCGGTCCACCAGGAGTGCCGAGCGGTACACGAGGAGTGCCGAGCGGTCCACCAGGAGTGCCGAGCGGTACACGAGGAGTGCCGAGCGGTCCACCAGGAGTGCCGAGCGGTACACGAGGAGTGCCGAGCGGTCCACCAGGAGTGCCGAGCGGTAAACGAGGAGGGCCGAGCGGTCCACCAGCAGTGCCGAGCGCTACACGAGGAGTGCCGAGCGGTCCACCAGCAGTGCCGAGCGGTCCACCAGGAGTGCCGAGCGGTCCACCAGGAGTGCCGAGCGGTCCACCAGGAGTGCCGAGCGGTCCACCAGCAGTGCCGAGCGGTCCACCAGGAGTGCCGAGCGGTCCACCAGGAGTGCCGAGCGGTCCACCAGGAGTGCCGAGCGGTCCACCAGGAGTGCCGAGCGGTCCACCAGGAGTGCCGAGCGGTCCACCAGGAGTGCCGAGCGGTCCACCAGGAGTGCCGAGCGCTGGCAGCTGTTCACACTTGTTTTATTCTGGACGGAGGGGCCGGGCAGCCTTTAGTATCGTGTTAGCGCTGTGCTGAATATAAACTGTCTAGCTCAGACGAAGCCTGTGATCTCCTAAATACACATTGTACTCACCAAGCTCATGGTCTCACACATGGACACTAGCTGGTGACCATCTGCAGCACTTTCACCATCCCTGAGTAAGGGGGACACCATGTCCAACAGGGGCCTCCATATGGTATAAATGAGCACAACATCACCTTGCATACACCGTACACCCTTTTGTCCCTTGTTCTCACCCACAAAGCTCTCCACAGTGCGGCCCCCCTTACATCTCCTCACTCATTTCTGGCTATCGGCCTAACCGACCGCTGCGCTCTGCAGATGACTTTCGACTAACCTCTGCACTAATCCGTACCTCCCACTCCCGACTCCAAGACTTCTCCCGTGCTGCGCCGATCCTCTGGAATGCTCTACCCCAAGATATTAGGACCATCCTCAACTTGCATAGTTTTAGGGGCACCCTCAAAACACATTTGTTCAGAGCGGCCTATCACGTTCCCTAATCAAAGTCATTTTATGTTTGTGTGTGTGTGTAGCCCATTCACTATCTCCATCTACCCCCCACCCCCTGAAGATGGCTGGACCATCATTGTAAATATATCATTGTAAATACACACCTGTACTTTGTATCCCCCCACCTCATTGTAGATTGTAAGCTCTCACGAGCAGGGGCGGATTATTGTGCTTTATTACTGTATTGTTAATGTTGTTACCTACTGTATGACTTGTGTTTGAAACTGTTAAACTGTAAAGCGCTGCGGAATATGTTGGCGCTATATAAATAAAGATTATTATTATTATTTTGTCAACATCCGCTCGACCTTCTTCATTGCTCCATCTTCACCCTGTGTCCCCACTTTTGCCATGTACTTCCCTCCACATCCATAGTCACCACCTCCACCATCCTCATTGCTCCTGCTCATCATCCTCTGTGTCCACACTTTCCCCATAGTTGCCCCTCAGCTTAATACCCCGTGTCCCCCACTTTCCCCATAGTCACCACCTCCACCATCCTCATTGCTCCCGCTCATCATCCTCTGTGTCCACTTTCCCCATAGTTGCCCCTCAGCTTAATACCCCGTGTCCCCCACTTTCCGCATAGTTACCACCTCCACCATCCTCATTGCTCCCGCTCATCATCCTCTGTGTCCACACTTTCCCCATAGTTGCCCCTCAGCTTAATACCCCGTGTCCCCCACTTTCCCCATAGTCACCACCTCCACCATCCTCATTGCTCCCGCTCATCATCCTCTGTGTCCACACTTTCCCCATAGTTGCCCCTCAGCTTAATACCCCGTGTCCCCCACTTTCCCCATAGTCACCACCTCCACCATCCTCATTGCTCCTGCTCATCATCCTCTGTGTCCACACTTTCCCCATAGTTGCCCCTCAGCTTAATCCCCCGTGTCTCCCACTTTCCCCATAGTCACCACCTCCACCATCCTCATTGCTCCTGCTCATCATCCTCTGTGTCCACACTTTCCCCATAGTTGCCCTTCAGCTTAATCCTCCTTGTCCCCCACTTTCCCCATAGTCACCACCTTCACCATCCTCATTGCTCCTGCTCATCATCCTCTGTGTCCACACTTTCCCCATAGTTGCCCCTCAGCTTAATACCCCGTGTCCCCCACTTTCCGCATAGTCACCACCTCCACCATCCTCATTGCTCCCGCTCATCATCCTCTGTGTCCACACTTTCCCCATAGTTGCCCCTCAGCTTAATCCCCCGTGTCTCCCACTTTCCCCATAGTCACCACCTCCACCATCCTCATTGCTCCTGCTCATCATCCTCTGTGTCCACACTTTCCCCATAGTTGCCCTTCAGCTTAATCCTCCTTGTCCCCCACTTTCCCCATAGTCACCACCTTCACCATCCTCATTGCTCCTGCTCATCATCCTCTACCGTGTCCACACTTTCCCCATAGTTGCCCCTCAGCTTAATCCCCCGTGTCTCCCACTTTCCCCATAGTCACCACCTCCACCATCCTCATTGCTCCCGCTCATCATCCTCTGTGTCCACACTTTCCCCATAGTTGCCCCTCAGCTTAATACCCCGTGTCCCCCACTTTCCCCATAGTCACCACCTCCACCATCCTCATTGCTCCCGCTCATCATCCTCTGTGTCCACACTTTCCCCATAGTTGCCCCTCAGCTTAATACCCCGTGTCCCCCACTTTCCCCATAGTCACCACCTCCACCATCCTCATTGCTCCTGCTCATCATCCTCTGTGTCCACACTTTCCCCATAGTTGCCCCTCAGCTTAATCCCCCGTGTCTCCCACTTTCCCCATAGTCACCACCTCCACCATCCTCATTGCTCCCGCTCATCATCCTCTGTGTCCACACTTTCCCCATAGTTGCCCCTCAGCTTAATCCCCCGTGTCTCCCACTTTCCCCATAGTCACCACCTCCACCATCCTCATTGCTCCTGCTCATCATCCTCTGTGTCCACACTTTCCCCATAGTTGCCCTTCAGCTTAATCCTCCTTGTCCCCCACTTTCCCCATAGTCACCACCTTCACCATCCTCATTGCTCCTGCTCATCATCCTCTACTGTGTCCACACTTTCCCCATAGTTGCCCCTCAGCTTAATACCCCGTGTCCCCCACTTTCCGCATAGTCACCACCTCCACCATCCTCATTGCTCCCGCTCATCATCCTCTGTGTCCACACTTTCCCCATAGTTGCCCCTCAGCTTAATACCCCGTGTCCCCCACTTTCCCCATAGTCACCACCTCCACCATCCTCATTGCTCCTGCTCATCATCCTCTGTGTCCACACTTTCCCCATAGTTGCCCCTCAGCTTAATCCCCCGTGTCTCCCACTTTCCCCATAGTCACCACCTCCACCATCCTCATTGCTCCTGCTCATCATCCTCTGTGTCCACACTTTCCCCATAGTTGCCCTTCAGCTTAATCCTCCTTGTCCCCCACTTTCCCCATAGTCACCACCTTCACCATCCTCATTGCTCCTGCTCATCATCCTCTGTGTCCACACTTTCCCCATAGTTGCCCCTCAGCTTAATACCCCGTGTCCCCCACTTTCCGCATAGTCACCACCTCCACCATCCTCATTGCTCCCGCTCATCATCCTCTGTGTCCACACTTTCCCCATAGTTGCCCCTCAGCTTAATACCCCGTGTCCCCCACTTTCCCCATAGTCACCACCTCCACCATCCTCATTGCTCCTGCTCATCATCCTCTGTGTCCACACTTTCCCCATAGTTGCCCCTCAGCTTAATCCCCCGTGTCTCCCACTTTCCCCATAGTCACCACCTCCACCATCCTCATTGCTCCTGCTCATCATCCTCTGTGTCCACACTTTCCCCATAGTTGCCCTTCAGCTTAATCCTCCTTGTCCCCCACTTTCCCCATAGTCACCACCTTCACCATCCTCATTGCTCCTGCTCATGATCCTCTACCGTGTCCACACTTTCCCCATAGTTGCCCCTCAGCTTAATCCCCCGTGTCCCCCACTTTCCGCATAGTCACCACCTCCACCATCCTCATTGCTCCTGCTCATCATCCCGTGTCCACACTTTCCCCATGGTTGCCCCTCATCTTAATCCCCCGTGTCCCCCACTTTCCGCATAGTTACCACCTCCACCATCCTCATTGCTCCTGCTCATCATCCCGTGTCCACACTTTCCCCATGGTTGCCCCTCATCTTAATCCCCCGTGTCCCCCACTTTCCGCATAGTTACCACCTCCACCATCCTCATTGCTCCCGCTCATCATCCTCTGTGTTCCCACTTTCCCTTTAGTCACCCCCTACCATCTTCATTGCCCATGTCCATCCCTCGTGTACCCTCTTTTCTGACCTCCCAAAATTCACAGTGCTCCCCATCTTCATCTACGGTGTCCCCTCCACCCCTTCTTCTACAATCTTCATTGGTCGTTTGTTCCATCTCGTCTCACCCAGACTCGTCTCTTTAGGATCGGGTGGCTGATGTTACATGCCAGTTTCTGCTCTTTAAAGTCTCCACACTCCAGAGGGATCCAGTGAGAAGCCTGTACACAGGAGGAGGCCATAATGAGCGCTCATACAGGAAAACAGCATGCACATCACAACATCTGCCGTACCTCTGTGACATTGGCTTTGCGGTAAGACAGTCCAGGTGGGACGTCGAGGTGCAGTCTGGTCTGATGAGCCCGCTCATTCATGTTTTGTAGGTTAAGGAACATGGAGAACAGGGTGCCATCCTCCAGCACCAGTGGAGAATGACTGTAACAGAAGCCACAATGATCCGTCAGCTGTATCACAGCGGGAGGCGGCCCCCCAAGACCATCATAGGACCATCCCAGTGAGTATAAGTCTCTCCTGCTCCACCATATCTGCTCATCTCATACACAGGTAGCAGATGGTGACTAATGGTGGATACGAGTGCCACTAGCTGTCTTCTGCATGGTGACAGCCATGGCCCCTCTCCCATTGCGGAGTCTGGTTGAGACTGGGGTTCACCTAGCGACTCAATGTTAAACCCTGGGATCAGCTGTGACATGTGACAACTTCAGGTCAGTGGGGGGCACTTACTATAGTTTAATGCTCAGGTCTGGATTACAGATCTTTCCTTCTTCACAGATTTGAAACGAAATCTAAAGAGAGGAAAGATAAGAATACAGCAGGTTGAGGTCAGAAATCCACAACGTCCCACTCTGGCCAATGTGGTCACTGTACCCAAGACCACCCCTCAAACGTGCAAGAGACCTACTAGAATGGACTACCCACCCTGTAGGAAAGTGAACTGTGGGCTTCACACCTACCAGGTTGGTGGCATTAAGATCTGTGGACTGTAATACATGCCAAGGAGGGGAAACCTGCTGTACTACAGCTGTGAGAAACACCTGCACCTCCGAAACGTCCTCCACACCACAGTCCTATGGAAGAAGAGAAACGTGAGCCAAACAGCTACCACTGCACACCTGGAGTGAGGATGGCCAAGACTGCTTCACCTGGAGGTATACAGTGTGGTTCTGACACCAGGTTCCAGGCCCCAGGATCTCCTCTGTCCGTGTCATCTTTCTCTGCTTGTCTGTGAAGAACATTCGGCTCTCAGGCTTTAGAGAATCAAGAGTAAGATTGTAATGGATGGATATGGACATGGAGCCTGAAAGACAAGATATAACAGTGTGGCCTATAAGCACGGGACAACTTCCGGCAGACGTGAGCCCGGGGCCACATCCATGAGGCATGAGCAGGTTCAGGTCCAGCATACAGCGTCACATTTCTTTCCTACCTGTATATTTGGAGGTCAGTATTTCGACATGAACACATGCCTCTAGGGTCAACATGTTGTCACAGCCACTCACCTCCTGGCTGGAAAGAACCATGTGCGTCTGGTTGGCCATGAGGCTCAGACTCACGTTGAGTACAGGTTTGGATCTGTGTAGAGAGTAACATAAGATAGATCTGAATCCTCACCTCCAAATCTTCAGCCCACATTATAAGACCACGCTCAGATCCATCAGGACAATGGAATCCGCGGGCGCTCAGCTGTCTGGTGGGAGAAATTGTGAGGAGATTTGTGGCCTGAGCTCAGATGAAGCCGTAGAGAGCTCTCAGAGGCTACTGGACCTCAATATCAATGGTGCCATGCCAGGGACAGGTCTTCATTATCATAGACGTAGAACTCAGGTATCTTTATTTGGTGGCAGTGTCACAAAAGATGACATCATTGTACTGAAGCCCATAGGAGCACAAAGGGAGTGGGTTACCCTGACCCTCTTCCTCTAAGATAGTGTGGGATCTCGCTGGGAATGCTGGACCCTGAACCCACACCCACAGTGACATCTATTTCTGACCTACTGTTTGAGCACAAAGACATCATACGACCTGTGCAAAGTCACGTGACCCAGCGATCCTACAACCACATCGATTAGGCCATCCTCTGTCATGTCCAAGACTCCATGTATGGAGAGACCAAAGCCCAGGATCCCTGAAGGACTGTGCAGCCTCTGAAAGACAAGAGACAACTCAACATGGACTGTCTACCCTACTCAATAACGCTCACCTCCATCAACCTCAGGACCCTCTTTCTCTTGTCCGTCACCTCCAGAACCCTTCGGCTCTTCTCCATCACCCCCCAGGACCCTCTGTCTCTTGTCCATCACCCCCCCATGACCCTCCGTCTCTCAATCATCACCTCCAGAACACTTTTTCTCTTATTCATCATCCCCAGGACCCTCCGTCACCTCGAGGACCCTCAGTCTCTCATCCATCACTCCAAGGACCCTCCGTCTCTCGTCTATCACCCCCAAGGACTCTGCATCTTTCGTTTTTCACCTTCCGGACCCTGCGTCTCTGATCCATCACCTTTGTGAACCTCCGTCTCTCGTACGTCACCTTCACCTTCAGGACCCTCAGTCTCTTGTCCATCACCCCCCCCCCCCCCCCCCCAAGACCCTCCGTCTCTCAATCATCACCTCCAGAACACTTTTTCTCTTATTCATCATCCCCAGGACCCTCCGTCACCTCGAGGACCCTCAGTCTCTCATCCATCACTCCAAGGACCCTCCGTCTCTCGTCTATCACCCCAAGGACTCTGCATCTTTCGTTTTTCACCTTCCGGACCCTGCGTCTCTGATCCATCACCTTTGTGAACCTCCGTCTCTCGTACATCACCTTCAGGACCCTCAGTCTCTTGTCCATCACCCCCCCCCCCCCCCCCAAGACCCTCCGTCTCTCAATCATCACCTCCAGAACACTTTTTCTCTTATTCATCATGCCCAGGACCCTCCGTCACCTCGAGGACCCTCAGTCTCTTATCCATCACTCCAAGGACCCTCCGTCTCTCGTCTATCACCCCAAGGACTCTGCATCTTTCGTTTTTCACCTTCCGGACCCTGCGTCTCTGATCCATCACCTTTGTGAACCTCCGTCTCTCGTACGTCACCTTCACCTTCAGGACCCTCAGTCTCTTGTCCATCACCCCCCCCCCCCCCCCCCAAGACCCTCCGTCTCTCAATCATCACCTCCAGAACACTTTTTCTCTTATTCATCAACCCCAGGACCCTCCGTCACCTCGAGGACCCTCAGTCTCTCGTCCATCACTCCATGGACCCTCCGTCTCTCGTCTATCACCCCATAACTCTGCATGTTTAGTTTTTCACCTTCCGGACCCTGCGTCTCACATCCGTCACCTTTGTGAACCTCCGTCTCTCGTACGTCACTTTCAGGACCCTCAGTCTCTCATCTATCACCTTTATAATCCTCAGTCTCTTGTCCATCACATCCAGAACCCTCCGTCTCTTGTTCATCACCTCTAGGGCCCTCCTTCCATCATCGTTATGACTGTGTTGTTCCAGTTCTCTCTATCACCGTCAGTCTCTCTTGCCAGTCACCTCCAAGACCCTCCGTCACCTCCAGAACCCACAGTCTCTCATCCGTCACTCTAATGATCCTCTGGCTCTTGTCAGTCACCTCCAGAACCCTCCATCTCTCGTTCAACCCCTCTATGACCCTCCGTTTCTTGTCCGTCACCTCCATGATCCTCCGTCTCTCGCCCGTCACCTCTATGACTTTCTGTGTCACTTCTATGACCCTCCGTCTCTCGTTCATCACCCTTTTGACTGCTTTGCGCCCGTCATCTCTATCATCTTCAGTCTCTCTATCCTCCATCATCGCTCTCTTCTGGTTACTCTCGCTTCCCTGTAATCTCCTCAGTAAACATCCCTCTTTTGCTTCTAATTGCAAGGTGCCATCTTGTATTACCTGACTGTAGGCCGCAATAAGCAGTCCTGAACGTGTCCCTTTATAAATATACACAGCTCCTTGTCCATCCATCTCATATGGGGCTCCCACAGCCACCTCAGTGAGGCCATCTCCATCCAAATCCCCAAGGGACGACACAGCAGCTCCGAACTGAGACTGAAGATGACCCGGCTCCCCATGGAGGGTGACAACACACTGCAGTTTCTGCTAAACACACAGTCTGTTACTTATGAGGAATAACTCGGATGACATCTCATATTGCTCACAAAGATCTCACCTCATTGAACCGACACACAGAGACTTGTCCAGACCATCTAAGCTCATAGTGATGAGGAGCAGAAATCAACACCAGGTCCGTCACACCGTCTTGGTTAATGTCTGAAACAGCCAACTCTGCTCCAAAGTACGAGCCAACCTACAAGAAGAAAGTCTTCTGATTAGGGGCCAACATCTCACACTGCAGCTGGCCATGCTGTCACTCAGAGTCTCACCTGTTCACCTTGTAAGGAATCCACCTTCGTCCATCTAAGTTCTCCAGAAACTTCCTGCAGAACAGTGACTAGTCCGACATACTGGAAGCGAGGAGAACCCACCAAATACAGTGGTCCGTTCCCAGTATGAAGCAGCTCCACAGAGTATCCTGTGGTGAACAACAAGCTGTTGGGTGACTGTGTCCGGAGGACCAGCGCCCTAGAACTGCAGGGTCTCTTAATTGTAAATATATACTGTACGTCAGTGATGGGGGAGGGGGCACATCATTAATTAAAGTAGCGTTACTCACCCAGGTAGCCATACTTCTCATCGTCATTCCGGGACATGTAAGCGAGGCCTCCTTGCATGGAGACATTTAAGATTCCACCTGACCAATCAAATATCCCTGGATCCCCGAGAACGTCCCGTTCCTACAAGAAGAAGCAATAGTCACAGATCAGTGGCTCTGAGATACTGAGAATCCACCATGCTCCCCGCCAGCCCCAGTGTAATTCCAGCTCAAGTTGTATTTCTCGCTCCAGTACAGGGGACAATGGACTGAAGAAAAGCAGCTTCCCACAGAACAGATGTCCAAAATCCCCTCATGATAAATCTCTCCCTGCAAGGTCCACCTACACAAGAGGCAGAACCCAGGAGCCTGCCAAAACCTGGATGTAGCACCGGGACCAAGGACAAGGGGCTCTGTGATATCCCCACATAATATAACATGCATCTGATGCTCACCAATAGGGGTTTCCTAGAAGTCGCCCCTTTACCCCCTCAATAATGACCCCAAAGAGAGTAGTCCATGTACAGTCTCAGTGATGCTCCCCAGGAGTAGCCACTTTTCCCGCTCCCTCGTGATGGTTCCCAGGAGTAGCCCCTCTTACACCTCCACCCCCATCTTTGTCCCCAGGAGTAGCCCCTCTTACACCTCCACCCCCATAATGGTCCCCATGAGTAGCCCCTCTTACACCTCCACCCCCATCATGGTTCCCAGGAGTAGCCCTTCTTACACCTCCACCCCCATCATGGTCCCCAGGAGTAGCCCTTCTTACACCTCCACCCCCATCATGGTCCCCAGAAGTAGCCCTTCTTACACCTCCACCCCCATCATGTTCCCCAGGATTAGCCCTTCTTACACCTCCACCCCCATCATGGTCCCCAGGAGTAGCCCTTCTTACACCTCCACCCCATCATGGTTCCCAGCAGAAGACCTTCTTACACCTCCACCCCCATCATGGTCCCCAGGAGTAGCCCTTCTTACACCTCCACCCCCATCATGGTCCCCAGGAGTAGCCCTTCTTACACCTCCACCCCCATCATGGTCCCCAGGAGTAGCCCTTCTTACATCTCCACCCCCATCATGGTTCCCAGCAGAAGACCTTCTTACACCTCCACCCCCATCATGGTCCCCAGGAGTAGACCTTCTTACACCTCCACCCCCATCATGGTCCCCAGGAGTAGCCCTTCTTACACCTCCACCCCATCATGGTTCCCAGGAGTAGCCCTTCTTACACCTCCACCCCCATCATGGTCCCCAGGAGTAGCCCTTCTTACACCTCCACCCCCATCATGGTCCCCAGGAGTAGCCCTTCTTACACCTCCACCCCCATCATGGTTCCCAGCAGAAGACCTTCTTACACCTCCACCCCCATCATGGTCCCCAGGAGTAGCCCCTCTTACACCTCCACCCCCATCATGTTCCCCAGGAGTAGCCCTTCTTACACCTCCACCCCCATCATGGTCCCCAGGAATAGCCCTTCTTACACCTCCACCCCCATCATGGTCCCCAGGGGTAGCCCCTCTTACACCTCCACCCCCATCATGGTCCCCAGGGGTAGACCTTCTTACACCTCCACCCCCATCATGGTCCCCAGGAGTAGCCCTTCTTACACCTCCACCCCATCATAGTCCCCAGGAATAGCCCTTCTTACACCTCCACCCCCATCATGGTCCCCAGGAGTAGCCCTTCTTACACCTCCACCCCCATCATGGTTCCCAGGAGTAGCCCTTCTTACACCTCCACCCCCATCATGGTCCCCAGGAGTAGCCCTTCTTACACCTCCACCCCCATCATGGTTCCCAGCAGAAGACCTTCTTACACCTCCACCCCCATCATGGTCCCCAGGAGTAGCCCTTCTTACACCTCCACCCCCATCATGGTCCCCAGGAGTAGCCCTTCTTACACCTCCACCCCCATCATGGTTCCCAGGAGTAGCCCTTCTTACACCTCCACCCCCATCATGGTCCCCAGGAGTAGCCCTTCTTACACCTCTACCCCCATCATGGTCCCCAGGAGTAGCCCTTCTTACACCTCCACCCCCATCATGGTTCCCAGGAGTAGCCCTTCTTACACCTCCACCCCCATCATGGTCCCCAGGAGTAGCCCTTCTTACACCTCCACCCCCATCATGGTCCCCAGGAGTAGCCCTTCTTACACCTCCACCCCCATCATGGTTCCCAGCAGAAGACCTTCTTACACCTCCACCCCCATCATGGTCCCCAGGAGTAGCCCCTCTTACACCTCCACCCCCATCATGGTCCCCAGGAGTAGCCCTTCTTACACCTCCACCCCCATCATGGTCCCCAGGAATAGCCCTTCTTACACCTCCACCCCCATCATGGTCCCCAGGAGTAGCCCTTCTTACACCTCCACCCCCATCATGGTCCCCAGGAGTAGCCCTTCTTACACCTCCACCCCCATCATGGTCCCCAGGAATAGCCCTTCTTACACCTCCACCCCCATCATGGTCCCCAGGAGTAGCCCTTCTTACACCTCCACCCCCATCATAGTCCCCAGGAGTAGCCCTTCTTACACCTCCACCCCCATCATGGTTCCCAGGAGTAGCCCTTCTTACACCTCCACCCCCATCATGGTCCCCAGGAGTAGCCCTTCTTACACCTCCACCCCCATCATGGTCCCCAGGGGTAGACCTTCTTACACCTCCACCCCCATCATGGTTCCCAGCAGAAGACTTTCTTACACCTCCACCCCCATCATGGTCCCCAGGAGTAGCCCCTCTTACACCTCCACCCCCATCATGGTCCCCAGGAGTAGCCCTTCTTACACCTCCACCCCCATCATGGTCCCCAGGAATAGCCCTTCTTACACCTCCACCCCCATCATGGTCCCCAGGAGTAGACCTTCTTACACCTCCACCCCCATCATGGTCCCCAGGAGTAGCCCTTCTTACACCTCCACCCCCATCATAGTCCCCAGGAGTAGCCCTTCTTACACCTCCACCCCCATCATGGTTCCCAGGAGTAGCCCTTCTTACACCTCCACCCCCATCATGGTCCCCAGGAGTAGCCCTTCTTACACCTCCATCCCCATCATGGTCCCCAGGAGTAGCCCTTCTTACACCTCCACCCCCATCATGGTCCCCAGGGGTAGACCTTCTTACACCTCCAACCCCATCATGGTTCCCAGGAGTAGCCCTTCTTACACCTCCACCCCCATCATGGTCCCCAGGGGTAGACCTTCTTACACCTCCAACCCCATCATGGTTCCCAGGAGTAGCCCTTCTTACACCTCCACCCCCATCATGGTCCCCAGGGGTAGACCTTCTTACACCTCCAACCCCATGATGGTCCTCAGGAGTAGCCCCTCTTACCCCCATGATGGTCTCCAGGAGTATGTGCTCTTATCTTTGCATTGCTGATACCCCAGAGTAGCACCTCTTAATTCCCCATTGTTGGTCCCCAAGAGTAGCTCCTCTTACATCACTGTTGATGGTCCCCAGGGGTAGCACTTCTCACCCCCTCCTCCTGATAATGGTCCCAAGGGCTAGCCGCTCTTATATCCCCATAAATGGTCCCCAGGAGTAGCCCTTCTTACCGCCCATGATGGTTCTCAGGATTAGCCCCTCTCACCACTCCTCCAGATGATGGCTCCCATGAGCAGCCTCTCTTATCTCCCCATAAATGGTCCCAAGGAGTAGCGGCTCTAACCTTCCCATTGATGGTCCCCAAGAGTAGCCCCTCTTAACTCTCCTCCCGATGATGGTCCTCAGGAGTAGTGTCTTTTACCTCTCCATTGATGGTTCCCAGGAGTAGCCCCTCTTACCCCCATGATGGTCCCCAGGAGTAGGTGCTCTTATCTCCTCATTGATGATACCCAGGAGTAGCCCCTTTATCACCTCAGTGAATGTACTCTGGAGTAGTCGTTTCACATCCACCATGATTGTCCTCAGGAGTAGTATCTCTTACCACTCCATTACATCCATGATGGTCCCCAGGAGTAGCCCCTCTACCAAATCAATGATGGTCCTCAGAAGGGACCCTCTATTTCAGAACCAAATAATGGTCATAAGAATGAGCCCCAATACCTTCCTCTATGATGGCCCCCAGAAATAGCCTCTCTTACCCCTAACTGATGACCGGCAGAATATCCCTAGACCCCCTCAATGGTGAGCTTGTTCTGCGGTGTCCCCCAAAACTGTGGTTCTGCAGCTGTTGCAAAACTACAACCCACATCATCCCCTACGTAACCCTGAAGTGTGTCCCCTGACACCCATATTATGGAGCACATGGCACTGTGCAGACATCCAGAGGTGACCGTAGCGGATTTCACCCTTCAGGGAACAACTCTACTATGGTCGTGCGGACACACGTATGTATGAGGCATGTTTCCATCGGTGCCTACATTGGAACATTGCACCGTGTATTTAGAAAGGTCATCGACAGAATACGAGGCATAGAGAGAAATACCAAAGAGGGAATATGGGGCCGGAATATGTAACCAAAGGGCACCGTATCCGGACAGCGCGACACCTAAACTGGAGCCTCTTTTACTGTATAACCCTATAGCGCCGCCTATAGGAAGTAGCCATCCTATCGGTCACTATCGACCCCATCACGAGCCGTTACACGACTTAGGATAGAAGCCAAAACCAAAATCTCAATCGCAGACACTTTCAGGGTTGTGCCCCTCGTCAGCGCAATGTATGAGATCTGGTATGAGATCCAAGGGGCAACGCTTCTCCTTCCGGAGAGTGACACGTCACGCCAGTTTTGTTATAGGTCAAAACGTCACAGATCTCTGGATGATTTTATGGAGAAAAGTCTCCTTTCTTTATAGACTGGGAGTGCGGAGTGGCCTACATTGTCAATGCCGAGAGAGGTGTCATTACTGGAGAGGCACGTCCTAAGTGTGCCGCATATCCATCCACACCGCCCGGCACAACCCACCGCCCAGTACTGCCCACCGCCCAGTACTGCCCACCGCCCGGCACTGCCCAACGCCCAGTACTGCCCACCGCCCGGCACTGCCCAACGCCCAGTACTGCCCACCGCACAGCACTGCCCACCGCCCAGCACTACCCACCGCACAGCACTGCCCACCGCACAGCACTGCCCACCGCCCGGCACTACCCACCGCCCAGTACTGCCCACCGCACAGCACTGCCCAACGCCCAGTACTGCCCACCGCACAGCACTGCCCACCGCCCAGTACTGCCCACCGCCCGGCACTGCCCAACGCCCAGTACTGCCCACCGCCCGGCACTGCCCAACGCCCAGTACTGCCCACCGCACAGCACTGCCCACCGCACAGCACTGCCCACCGCACAGCACTGCCCACCGCACAGCACTGCCCACCGCCCGGCACTACCCACCACCCAGTACTGCCCACCGCACAGCACTGCCCAACGCCCAGTACTGCCCACCGCACAGCACTGCCCACCGCACAGCACTGCCCACCGCACAGCACTGCCCACTGCACAGCACTGCCCACCGCACAGCACTGCCCACCGCCCGGCACTGCCCAACGCCCAGTACTGCCCACCGCCCAGTACTGCCCACCGCCCAGTACTGCCCAGCGCACGGCACTGCCCAACGCCCGGCACTGCCCAACGCCCAGTACTGCCCACCGCACAGCACTGCCCACCGCCCGGCACTACCCACCGCCCAGTACTGCCCACCGCACAGCACTGCCCAACGCCCAGTACTGCCCACCGCACAGCACTGCCCACCGCACAGCACTGCCCACCGCACAGCACTGCCCACCGCCCGGCACTGCCCAACGCCCAGTACTGCCCACCGCACAGCACTGCCCACCGCACAGCACTGCCCACCGCACAGCACTGCCCACCGCCCAGTACTGCCCAGCGCACGGCACTGCCCACCGCCCAGCACTACCCACCGCACGGCACTGCCCACCGCCCAGTACTGCCCACCGCACAGCACTGCCCACCGCCCGGCACTACCCACCGCACGGCACTGCCCACCGCCCGGCACTACCCACCGCCCGGCACTGCTCAACGCCCAGTACTGCCCACCGCACAGCACTGCCCACCGCACAGCACTGCCCACCGCCCAGCACTGCCCACCGCACAGCACTGCCCACCGCACAGCACTGCCCACCGCCCAGCACTACCCACCGCACGGCACTGCCCACCGCCCAGTACTGCCCACCGCACAGCACTGCCCACCGCCCGGCACTACCCACCGCACGGCACTGCCCACCGCACGGCACTGCCCACCGCCCGGCACTACCCACCGCCCAGTACTGCCCAGCGCCCAGTACTGCCCAGCGCACGGCACTGCCCACCGCCCGGCACTGCCCAACGCCCAGTACTGCCCACCGCACAGCACTGCCCACCGCACAGCACTGCCCACCGCCCAGCACTACCCACCGCACGGCACTGCCCACCGCCCAGTACTGCCCACCGCACAGCACTGCCCACCGCCCGGCACTACCCACTGCACGGCACTGCCCACCGCCCAGTACTGCCCACCGCACAGCACTGCCCACCGCCCGGCACTACCCACTGCACGGCACTGCCCACCGCCCAGAACTGCCCACCGCACAGCACTGCCCACCGCACAGCACTGCCCACCGCACAGCAATGCCCACCGCACAGCACTGCCCACCGCCCAGTACTGCCCACCGCACAGCACTGCCCACCGCACGGCACTACCCACCGCACGGCACTGCCCACCGCCCGGCACTACCCACCGCCCAGTACTGCCCAGCGCACGGCACTGCCCACCGCCCGGCACTGCCCAACGCCCAGTACTGCCCACCGCACAGCACTGCCCACCGCACAGCACTGCCCACCACTACCCACCGCACGGCACTGCCCACCGCCCAGTACTGCCCACCGCACAGCACTGCCCACCGCCCGGCACTGCCCAACGCCCAGTACTGCCCACCGCACAGCACTGCCCACCGCACAGCACTGCCCACCGCCCAGCACTACCCACCGCACGGCACTGCCCACCGCCCAGTACTGCCCACCGCACAGCACTGCCCACCGCCCGGCACTACCCACTGCACGGCACTGCCCACCGCCCAGAACTGCCCACCGCACAGCACTGCCCACCGCTCAGCACTACCCACCGAACGGCACTGCCCACCACCCAGCACTACCCACCGCACGGCACTACCCACCGCCCAGCACTACCCACCGAACGGCACTGCCCAGCACTGCCCACCGCCCAGAACTGCCCACCGCACAGCACTGCCCACCGCACGGCACTACCCACCGCACGGCACTACCCACCGCACGGCACTACCCACCGCACGGCACTACCCACCGCACGGCGCTACCCACCGCACGGCACTGCCCACCGCCCAGCACTACCCACCGCCTGGCACCACCCACCGCCCAGTACTGCTCACCGCCCAGTACTGCCCACCGCACAGCACTGCCCAGCACTACCCACCAAACGGCACTGCGGCACTGCCCACCGCCCGGCACTACCCACCGCCAACCACTGCCCACCACACGCAGCTGCCCGGCACCACCCACTGTACAGCACTGCCCACAGCACACCACTGCCCACCGCCCTGCACTTACCAACACTAGGCACTGCCCATCACACACCACTGCCTGGCACTGCCCACCACAGTACTGCCCACTGCCTGGCACTACCAACGCCTGGCACTACCCAACGCTTACCGCTGTGAGAACGGCACTCAGCCCCGCAGATGACATCTCCTGAGTGAAGTTGGAGCCCTGTGCCACTCCTGAAAGAGGAAAGCAAACCTGACGGATCCACTTATGTCATGCAGGATCAGTAATGTAATGTATGTACACAGTGACTGCACCAGCGGAATAGTGAGTGCAGCTCTGGAGGATAATACAGGATGTAACTCAGGATCAGTAATGTAATGTATGCACACAGTGACTGCACCAGCAGAATAGTGAGTGCAGCTCTGGAGTATAATACAGGAGGTAACTCAGGATCAGTAATGTAATGTATGTACACAGTGACTGCACCAGCAGAATAGTGAGTGCAGCTCTGGGGTATAATACAGGATGTAACTCAGGATCAGTAATGTAATGTATGTACACAGTGACTGCACCAGCAGAATAGTGAGTGCAGCTCTGGAGTATAATACAGGAGGTAACTCAGGATCAGTAATGTATGTACACAGTGACTGCACCAGCAGAATAGTGAGTGCAGCTCTGGAGTATAAAACAGGATGTAACTCAGGATCAGTAATGTATGTACACAGTGACTGCACCAGCAGAATAGTGAGTGCAGCTCTGGAGTATAATACAGGAGGTAATTCAGGATCAGTAATATATGTACACAGTGACTGCACCAGCAGAATAGTGAGTGCAGCTCTGGAGTATAAAACAGGATGTAACTCAGGATCAGTAATGTAATGTATGTACACAGTGACTGCACCAGCAGAATAGTGAGCGCAGCTCTGGGGTATAATACAGGATGTAACTCAGGATCAGTAATGTAATGTATGTACACAGTGACTGCACCAGCAGAATAGTGAGTGCAGCTCTGGAGTATAATACAGGATGTAACTCAGGATCAGTAATGTAATGTATGTACACAGTGACTGCACCAGCAGAATAGTGAGTGCAGCTCTGGAGTATAATACAGGATGTAACTCAGGATCAGTAATGTAATGTATGTACACAGTGACTGCACCAGCAGAATAGTGAGTGCAGCTCTGGGGTATAAAACAGGATGTAACTCAGGATCAGTAATGTAATATATGCACACACCGACTGCACCAGCAGAATAGTGAGTGCAGCTCTGCAGTATAATACAGGATATAACTCAGGATCAGTAATGTAATGTATGTACACAGTGACTGCACCAGCAGAATAGTGAGTGTAGCTCTGGGGTATAATACAGGATGTAACTCAGGATCAGTAATGTATGTACACAGTGACTGCACCAGCAGAATAGTGAGTGCAGCTCTGGAGTATAATACAGGATGTAACTCAGGATCAGTAATGTAATGTATGTACACAGTGACTGCACCAGCAGAATAGTGAGTGCAGCTCTGGAGTATAATACAGGATATAACTCAGGATCAGTAATGTAATGTATGTACACAGTGACTGCACCAGCAGAATAGTGAGTGCAGCTCTGGAGTATAATACAGGATGTAACTCAGGATCAGTAATGTAATGTATGCACACAGTGACTGCACCAGCAGAATAGTGAGTGCAGCTCTGGAGTATAATACAGGATATAACTCAGGATCAGTAATGTATGTATACAGTGACGGCACCAGCAGAATAGTGAGTGCAGCTCTGGGGTATAATACAGGATGTAACTCAGGATCAGTAATGTAATGTATGTACACAGTGACTGCACCAGCAGAATAGTGAGTGCAGCTCTGGGGTATAATACAGGAGGTAACTCAGGATCAGTAATGTAATGTACGTACACAGTGACTGCACCAGCAGAATAGTGAGTGCAGCTCTGGAGTATAATACAGGAGGTAACTCAGGATCAGTAATGTAATGTATGTACACAGTGACTGCACCAGCAGAATAGTGAGTGCAGCTCTGGAGTATAATACAGGATGTAACTCAGGATCAGTAGTGTAATGTATGTACACAGTGACTGCACCAGCAGAATAGTGAGTGCAGCTCTGGAGTATAATACAGGATGTAACTCAGGATCAGTAATGTAATGTATGTACACGGTGACAGCACCAGCAGAATAGTGAGTGCAGCTCTGGGGTATAATACAGGATGTAACTCAGGATCAGTAATGTAATGTATGTACACAGTGACTGCACCAGCAGAATAGTGAGTGCAGCTCTGGTGTATAATACAGGATGTAACTCAGGATCAGTAATGTAATATATGCACACACCGACTGCACCAGCAGAATAGTAAGTGCAGCTCTGGAGTATAATACAGGATATAACTCAGGATCAGTAATGTAATGTATGTACACAGTGACTGCACCAGCAGAATAGTGAGTGCAGCTCTGGAGTATAATACAGGATGTAACTCAGGATCAGTAATGTAATGTATGTACACAGTGACTGCACCAGCAGAATAGTGAGTGCAGCTCTGGGGTATAATACAGGATATAACTCAGGATCAGTAATGTAATGTATGTACACAGTGACTGCACCAGCAGAATAGTGAGTGCAGCTCTGGAGTATAATACAGGATATAACTCAGGATCAGTAATGTATGTACACAGTGACTGCACCAGCAGAATAGTGAGTGCAGCTCTGGGGTATAATACAGGAGGTAACTCAGGATCAGTAATGTAATGTATGTACACAGTGACTGCACCAGCAGAATAGTGAGTGCAGCTCTGGAGTATAATACAGGAGGTAACTCAGGATCAGTAATGTAATGTATGTACACAGTGACTGCTCCAGCAGAATAGTGAGTGCAGCTCTGGAGTATAATACAGGATGTAATCAGGATCAGTAATGTATGTACACAGTGACTGCACCAGCAGAACAGTGAGTGCAGCTCTGGGGTATAATACAGGATGTAACTCAGGATCAGTAATGTAATGTATGTACACAGTGACTGCACCAGCAGAATAGTGAGTGCAGCTCTGGGGTATAATACAGGATGTAACTCAGGATCAGTAATGTAATAAATGTACACAGTGACTGCACCAGCAGACTAGTGAGTGCGGCTCTGGGGTATAATACAGGTAGTAACTCAGGATCAGTAATGTAATGTATGTACACAGTGACTGCACCAGCAGAATAGTGAGTGCAGCTCTGGGGTATAATACAGGAGGTAACTCAGGATCAGTAATGTAATGTATGTACACAGTGACTGCACCAGCAGAATAGTGAGTGCAGCTCTGGGGTATAATACAGGATGTAACTCAGGATCAGTAATGTAATGCATGTACACAGTGACTGCACCAGCAGAATAGTGAGTGCAGCTCTGGGGTATAATACAGGATGTAACTCAGGATCAGTAATGTAATGTATGTACACAGTGACTGCTCCAGCAGAATAGTGAGTGCAGCTCTGGAGTATAATACAGGATGTAATCAGGATCAGTAATGTAATGTATGTACACAGTGACTGCACCAGCAGAATAGTGAGTGCAGCTCTGGGGTATAATACAGGATGTAACTCAGGATCAGTAATGTAATGTATGTACACAGTGACTGCACCAGCAGAATAGTGAGTGCAGCTCTGGGGTATAATACAGGATGTAACTCAGGATCAGTAATGTAATGTATGTACACAGTGACTGCACCAGCAGAATAGTGAGTGCAGCTCTGGAGTATAATACAGGATGTAACTCAGGATCAGTTATGTAATGTATGTACACAGTGACTGCACCAGCAGAATAGTGAGTGCAGCTCTGGGGTATAATACAGGATGTAACTCAGGATCAGTAATGTAATGTATGTACACAGTGACTGCACCAGCAGAATAGTGAGTGCAGCTCTGGAGTATAATACAGGATGTAACTCAGGATCAGTAATGTAATGTATGTACACAGTGACTGCACCAGCAGAATAGTGAGTGCAGCTCTGGGGTATAATACAGGATGTAACTCAGGATCAGTAGTGTAATGTATGTACACAGTGACTGCACCAGCAGAATAGTGAGTGCACCTCTGGGGTATAATACAGGAGGTAACTCAGGATCAGTAATGTAATGTATGTACACAGTGACTGCACCAGCAGAATAGTGAGTGCAGCTCTGGGGTATAATACAGGATATAACTCAGGATCAGTAATGTAATGTATGTACACCGTGACTGCACCAGCAGAATAGTGAGTGCAGCTCTGGAGTATAATACAGGATGTAACTCAGGATCAGTTATGTAATGTATGTACACAGTGACTGCACCAGCAGAATAGTGAGTGCAGCTCTGGGGTATAATACAGGATATAACTCAGGATCAGTAATGTAATGTATGTACACAGTGACTGCACCAGCAGAATAGTGAGTGCAGCTCTGGAGTATAATACAGGATATAACTCAGGATCAGTAATGTATGTACACAGTGACTGCACCAGCAGAATAGTGAGTGCACCTCTGGGGTATAATACAGGAGGTAACTCAGGATCAGTAATGTAATGTATGTACACAGTCACTGCACCAGCAGAATAGTGAGTGCAGCTCTGGGGTATAATACAGGATGTAACTCAGGATCAGTAATGTAATGCATGTACACAGTGACTGCACCAGCAGAATAGTGAGTGCAGCTCTGGGGTATAATACAGGATGTAACTCAGGATCAGTAATGTAATGTATGTACACAGTGACTGCTCCAGCAGAATAGTGAGTGCAGCTCTGGAGTATAATACAGGATGTAATCAGGATCAGTAATGTAATGTATGTACACAGTGACTGCACCAGCAGAATAGTGAGTGCAGCTCTGGGGTATAATACAGGATGTAACTCAGGATCAGTAATGTAATGTATGTACACAGTGACTGCACCAGCAGAATAGTGAGTGCAGCTCTGGGGTATAATACAGGATGTAACTCAGGATCAGTAATGTAATGTATGTACACAGTGACTGCACCAGCAGAATAGTCAGTGCAGCTCTGGATTATAATACAGGATGTAATCAGGATCAGTAATGTATGTACACAGTGACTGCACCAGCAGAATAGTGAGTGCAGCTCTGGGGTATAATACAGGATGTAACTCAGGATCAGTAATGTATGTACACAGTGACTCCACATTTTCTATACACTATTTCTGCTTGTAAACGAATATGATGAGACTCACCTTCAATTGCGAGGATCTTGCTTTGCAGCTCATTAAAGAAACCCACAAGTCTAGAGTAATCTGTTAGGACTTCTGTGTGCTTATCTGTTGGATAAGAAGCCAGTTTGGCTATTTTGTCTCTTAAGCTTATGAAGTTTTTTCCTACCTGTTAAGAAAATAAATTTGTATATGGCATTTGTAAAACTGTAGAAATGACAGACTTTAATTTGTTTGTCTACAGAGTAAAGAAGAGACAACAGAAGATAGCTCTGAGAGGGCATCACAGATGATAAGTGGTGGACAGAAGATAACCCTGAGATGGCGTCATGGATGAGGAGTGGTGGACAGAAGATAACCCCGAGATGGCGGCATGGATGAGGAGTGGTGGACAGAAGATAACCCCGAGATGGCGGCATGGATGAGGAGTGGAAGACAGAAGATGACCCCGAGATGGCGTCATGGATGAGGAGTGGAGGACAGAAGAGAACCCCGAGATGGCGTCATGGATGAGGAGTGGAGGACAGAAGAGAACCCCGAGATGGCGTCATGGATGAGGAGTGGTGGACAGAAGATAACCCCGAGATGGCGTCATGGATGAGGAGTGGAAGACAGAAGATGACCCCGAGATGGCGGCATGGATGAGGAGTGGAGGACAGAAGAGAACCCCGAGATGGCGTCATGGATGAGGAGTGGAGGACAGAAGATAACCCCAAGATGGCGTCATGGATGAGGAGTGGAGGACAGAAGTTAACTCTGACATGGCGTCATGGATGAGGAGTGGAGGACAGAAGAGAACCCGAGATGGCGGCATGCATGAGGAGTGGAGGACAGAAGATAACCCTGACATGGCGTCATGGATGAGGAGTGGTGGACATAAGATAACCCCGAGATGGCGTCATGGATGAGGAGTGGAGGACAGAAGATAACCCCAAGATGGCGTCATGGATGAGGAGTGGAGGACAGAAGATAACTCTGACATGGCGTCATGGATGAGGAGTGAAGGACAGAAGATAACCTCAAGATGGCATCATGGATGAGGAATGGAGGACAGAAGATAACCCTGATATGGCGTCATGGATGAGGAGTGGAGGACAGAAGATAACCCGGAGATGGCGTCATGGATGAGGAGTGCAGGACAGAAGATAACCCTGACATGGCGTCATGGATGAGGAGTGGAGGACAGAAGATAACCCAGAGATGGCGCCATGGATGAGGAGTGGAGGACAGAAGATAACCCCGAGATGGCGTCATGGATGAGGAGTGGAGGACAGAAGATAACCCCAAGATGGCGTCATGGATGAGGAGTGGAGGACAGAAGATAACTCTGACATGGCGTCATGGATGAAGAGTGGAGGACAGAAGATAACCCCAAGATGGCATCATGGATGAGGAATGGAGGACAGAAGATAACCCTGATATGGTGTCATGGATGAGGAGTGGAGGACAGAAGATAACCCGGAGATGGCGTCATGGATGAGGAGTGGAGGAAAGAAGATAACCCTGACATGGCGTCATGGATGAGGAGTGGAGGACAGAAGATAACCCAGAGATGGCGCCATGGATGAGGAGTAGAGGACAGAAGATAACCCGGAGATGGCGTCATGGATGAGGAGTGGAGGACAGAAGATAACCCGGAGATGGCGTCATGGATGAGGAGTGGAGGACAGAAGATAACCCCAAGATGGCGTCATGGATGAGGAGTGGAGGACAGAAGATAACCCCGAGATGGCATCATGGATGAGGAGTGGAGGACAGAAGATAACCCCGAGATGGCCTCACGGATGAGGAGTGGAGGACAGAAGATAACCCCGAGATGGCGTCATGGATGAGGAGTGGAGGACAGAAGAGAACCCCGACATGGTGTCATGTATGAGTAGAAGACAGAAGGTACCCCTGAGATGGCGTCATGGATGAGTGGAGGACAGAAGATAACCCTCACATGGCATCATGGATTAGGAGTGGAAGACAGAAGATAACTTCGAGATTGTGTCATGGATGAGGAGTGGAGGAAAGAAGATAACCCCGAGATGGCATCATGGATGAGGAGTGGAGGACAGAAGATAACCCCGAGATGGCATCATGGATGAGGAGTGGAGGACAGAAGATAACCCCGAGATGGCATCATGGATGAGGAGTGGAGGACAGAAGATAACCCCAAGATGGCGTCATGGATGAGGAGTGGAGGAAAGAAGATAACCCTGATATGGCATCATGGATGAGGAGTGGAGGACAGAAGATAACCCGGAGATGGCGCCATGGATGAGGAGTGGAGGACAGAAGATAACCCCAAGATGGCGTCATGGATGAGGAGTGGAGGAAAGAAGATAACCCTGATATGGCATCATGGATGAGGAGTGGAGGACAGAAGATAACCCGGAGATGGCGCCATGGATGAGGAGTGGAGGACAGAAGATAACCCCGGAGATGGCGCCATGGATGAGTAGTGGAGGACAGAAGATAACCCCAAGATGGTGTCATGGATGAGGAGTGGAGGACAGAAGATAACCCCAAGATGGCGTCATGGATGAGGAGTGGAGGACAGAAGATAACTTCGAGATTGTGTCATGGATGAGGAGTGGAGGAAAGAAGATAACCCTGATATGGCATCATGGATGAGCAGTGGAGGACAGAAGATAACCCCAAGATGGCATCATGGATGAGGAGTGGAAGACAGAAGATAACCCCAAGATGGCATCATGGATGAGGAGTGGAGGACAGAAGAGAACCCCGACATGGTGTCATGTATGAGTAGAAGACAGAAGGTACCCCTGAGATGGCGTCATGGATGAGTGGAGGACAGAAGATAACCCTCACATGGCATCATGGATTAGGAGTGGAAGACAGAAGATAACTTCGAGATTGTGTCATGGATGAGGAGTGGAGGAAAGAAGATAACCCCGAGATGGCATCATGGATGAGGAGTGGAGGACAGAAGATAACCCCGAGATGGCATCATGGATGAGGAGTGGAGGACAGAAGATAACCCCGAGATGGCATCATGGATGAGGAGTGGAGGACAGAAGATAACCCCAAGATGGCGTCATGGATGAGGAGTGGAGGAAAGAAGATAACCCTGATATGGCATCATGGATGAGGAGTGGAGGACAGAAGATAACCCGGAGATGGCGCCATGGATGAGGAGTGGAGGACAGAAGATAACCCCGAGATGGCGTCATGGATGAGGAGTGGAGGAAAGAAGATAACCCTGATATGGCATCATGGATGAGGAGTGGAGGACAGAAGATAACCCGGAGATGGCGCCATGGATGAGGAGTGGAGGACAGAAGATAACCCCAAGATGGCGTCATGGATGAGGAGTGGAGGAAAGAAGATAACCCTGATATGGCATCATGGATGAGGAGTGGAGGACAGAAGATAACCCGGAGATGGCGCCATGGATGAGGAGTGGAGGACAGAAGATAACCCCGGAGATGGCGCCATGGATGAGTAGTGGAGGACAGAAGATAACCCCAAGATGGTGTCATGGATGAGGAGTGGAGGACAGAAGATAACCCCAAGATGGCGTCATGGATGAGGAGTGGAGGACAGAAGATAACTTCGAGATTGTGTCATGGATGAGGAGTGGAGGAAAGAAGATAACCCTGATATGGCATCATGGATGAGCAGTGGAGGACAGAAGATAACCCCAAGATGGCATCATGGATGAGGAGTGGAAGACAGAAGATAACCCCAAGATGGCATCATGGATGAGGAGTGGAGGACAGAAGATAACCCCGAGATTGTGTAATGTATGAGTAGAAGACAGAAGGTACCCCTGAGATGGTGTCATGGATGAGGAGTGGAGGACAGAAGATAACCCTCACATGGCGTCATGGATGAGGAGTGGAAGACAGAAGATAACCTCGAGATTGTGTCATGGATGAGGAGTGGAGGAAAGAAGATAACCCTGATATGGCGTCATGGATGAGGAGTGGAGGACAGAAGATAACCCGGAGATGGCGCCATGGATGAGGAGTGGAGGACAGAAGATAACCCCGAGATGGCGTCATGGATGAGGAGTGGAGGACAGAAGATAACCCCAAGATGGCGTCATGGATGAGGAGTGGAGGACAGAAGATAACCCCAAGATGGCGTCATGGATGAGGAGTGGAGGACAGAAGAGAACGATGAGATGGCGTCATGGATGAGGAGTAGAAGACAGAAGATAACCCCAAGATGGCGTCATGGATGAGGAGTGGAAGACAGAAGATAACTCTGACATGGCGTCATGGATGAGGAGTGGAGGACAGAAGATAACCCTCACATGGCGTCATGGATGAGGAGTGGAGGACAGAAGATAACCCTGAGATGGCGTCATGGATGAGGAGTAGAAGACAGAAGATACCCCTGAGATGGTGTCCTAGATGAGGAGTCCAGGACTGAAAAATCACCCTGTGATGTTGTCTTTGTTTAGGAGTGAAATACAGAAGGTAGCCCTGACATATCATGCTGGATGAGGAGTGGAGGACAGAAGATAGCCCTGTGAGAGCACTGAAGACAAAGCTGGTTACCCCAATCACATAACGGGTGACTTTCTGCTGGTCTGTAGCTTCTATCACTCCATTATTACTATCGTGGGAGTCTCCATCTGACAGAAGGAGAAGAATTTTCTTTGCCTGCTCCCGAGCTCCCGCTACCGGTGTGAAGATCTCATTTCTGCAGGAATACATGGGATTTTAATAGATGTGTAATAGCACAAATCACTGAGAACTTCATGAGAACAGGTAAACGGACTCTACACATAAAGCTTCAGGAAACCAATACCTCCATCCAAGATTGATTATGGGATCTCATAAACGTTGGAAATGAAGCGTGATCAACGGTTGCCGGTGTGTGCAGGAACCATGATAGGCCTGCAGCAATTGTGACCAGGATCCAGCTACCGGTGTCCCCTCCGGAGGCCCTGGACGCCACTGCTGCCTCCTTTATGAATTATCAGTATATAGCCCCTATCGACGAGGCCCCACACCCGACCAGAAAAGGACACACAACCACCACCATAGGGACTCAGAGGACTTACAGGGTGAAGTTGATGGCTTTGAATATCTTTGTTCCACCTCCTAAATGTTTCATGTCTAAAATTCCTCCTTCACCCTTTCCATTCTGATAATCCTTAAAATTGAAAATTTTCTCTGGAAAACTGGCAAACTTAACAACCGCAAACTATAAAAAAAGAAAAGTAATTTATTGTTGAGCAGAAAGAAAATACAATTAATGGTCCAAGAGGAAAAAAGAGACTGCAGATCGGTATGTGATGGAGGAGGAGGGTCAACAAAGCAATGTAGGTATGTGGTGGAGGAGGAGGGTGGAGAATGGAGATGTTGGTATGTGATGGGAGAGGAGGTGGAGATTATTAAAGATATCAGTATGTGATGGAGGAGGAGGAGGGTAGAGAATGCAGAAGTCAGTATGTGAGGGGGAGGAAGGTGGAAAATGGAGATGTCAATATGTGATGAGGAAGGTGGAGAATGGAGAAGTTGGTATGTGATGGGGAGGAGGAAGGTGGAAATGGAGATGTCAATATGTGATGAGGAAGGTGGAGAATGGAGAAGTTGGTATGTGATGGGGAGGAGGAGGAAGGTGGAGAATGGAGATGTCAATATGTGATGAGGAAGGTGGAGAATGGAGAAGTTGGTATGTGATGGGGAGGAGGAGGAAGGTGGAGAATGGAGATGTCAATATGTGATGAGGAAGGTGGAGAATGGAGAAGTTGGTATGTGATGGAGGAGGAGGAAGGTGAAGAATGGAGAAGTTGGTATGTGATGGGGAGGAGGAGGAAGGTGGAGAATGGAGATGTCAATATGTGATGGAGGAGGAAGAAGGTGGAGAATGGAGAAGTTAGTATGTGATGGGGAGGAGGAGGAAGGTGGAGAATGGAGAAGTTGGTATGTGATGGGGAGGAGGAGGAAGGTGGAGAATGGAGATGTCAATATGTGATGAGGAAGGTGGAGAATGGAGAAGTTGGTATGTGATGGGGAGGAGGAGGAAGGTGGAGAATGGAGATGTCAATATGTGATGAGGAAGGTGGAGAATGGAGAAGTCGGTATGTGATGGGGAGGAGGAGGAAGGTGGAGAATGGAGATGTCAATATGTGATGAGGAAGGTGGAGAATGGAGAAGTTGGTATGTGATGGGGAGGAGGAGGAAGGTGGAGAATGGAGATGTCAATATGTGATGAGGAAGGTGGAGAATGGAGAAGTTGGTATGTGATGGGGAGGAGGAAGGTGGAAATGGAGATGTCAATATGTGATGAGGAAGGTGGAGAATGGAGAAGTCGGTATGTGATGGGGAGGAGGAGGAAGGTGGAGAATGGAGATGTCAATATGTGATGAGGAAGGTGGAGAATGGAGAAGTTGGTATGTGATGGGGAGGAGGAGGAAGGTGGAGAATGGAGATGTCAATATGTGATGAGGAAGGTGGAGAATGGAGAAGTTGGTATGTGATGGGGAGGAGGAAGGTGGAAATGGAGATGTCAATATGTGATGAGGAAGGTGGAGAATGGAGAAGTTGGTATGTGATGGGGAGGAGGAGGAAGGTGGAGAATGGAGATGTCAATATGTGATGGAGGAGGAAGAAGGTGGAGAATGGAGAAGTTGGTATGTGATGGGGAGGAGGAGGAAGGTGGAGAATGGAGAAGTTGGTATGTGATGGAGGAGGAGGAAGGTGAAGAATGGAGAAGTTGGTATGTGATGGGGAGGAGGAGGAAGGTGGAGAATGGAGATGTCAATATGTGATGGAGGAGGAGGAGGAAGAAGGTGGAGAATGGAGAAGTTGGTATGTGATGGGGAGGAGGAAGGTGGAGAATGGAGATGTCAATATGTGATGGAGGAGGAGGAAGGTGTAGAATGGAGAAGTTGGTATGTGATGGGGAGGAGGAGGAAGGTGGAGAATGGAGATGTCAATGTGATGGAGGAGGAGGAAGGTGAAGAATGGAGAAGTTGGTATGTGATGGGGAGGAGGAGGAAGGTGGAGAATGGAGAAGTTGGTATGTGATGGGGAGGAGGAGGAAGGTGGAGAATGGAGATGTCAATATGTGATGGAGGAAGGTGAAGAATGGAGAAGTTGGTATGTGATGGGGAGGAGGAGGAAGGTGGAGAATGGAGATGTCAATATGTGATGGAGGAAGGTGAAGAATGGAGAAGTTGGTACGTGATGGGGAGGAGGAGGAAGGTGGAGAATGGAGATGTCAATATGTGATGGAGGAAGGTGAAGAATGGAGAAGTTGGTATGTGATGGGGAGGAGGAGGAAGGTGGAGAATGGAGATGTCAATATGTGATGGAGGAAGGTGAAGAATGGAGAAGTTGGTATGTGATGGGGAGGAGGAGGAAGGTGGAGAATGGAGATGTCAATATGTGATGGAGGAAGGTGAAGAATGGAGAAGTTGGTATGTGATGGGAGGCTGGAGAATGGAGATATCAGAATGAGATGGAAGAGGGTGAGGGTGGAGAATAAAGATATCAGCATGTGATGGAGGAGGAGGAGGGTGGAGAATGGAAATGTCAGATTGCGATGATGGAGGTTTAGGAGAGTGGAGAATGGAGAAGTCGGAATGTCATGGGGAGGAGGAGGAAGGTAGAGAATGGAGAAGTTGGAATGTGATGGGGAGGAGGAGGAAGGTGGAGAATGGAGATGTCGATATGTGATTATTATTATTTATTTCTATAGCCCCTTTGATGCCATGGTGCTGTACATGAGGAGGGGTTACATACAAGTTACAGATATCACTTACAGTAAGCTAACAATGACAGACTCATACAGAGGGGCGAGGACCCTGCCCTTGCGGGCTTACATTCTATAGGATGATGGGGAAGGAGACAGTAGGTCGGGGGGTTGCAGTAGCTCCGGTGTTGGTGAGGCGGTAGCTCCGGTAGTGGTGAGGAGGCAGTGGGGTCAGTGCAGACTGTAGGCTTTCCTGAAGAGGTGGGTTTTCAGGTTCCGTCTGAAGGTTCCGAATGTGGTTGATAGTCGGACGTTTTGGGGCAGAGAGTTCCAGAGGATGGGGGATATTCGGGAGAAGTAGTGGAGGCGGTTGGGTGAGGAGTGGATAAGTGTGGAGGAGAGAAGGAGGTCTTGGGAGGACCGGAGATTACGTGAGGGAAGATATATGGAGATTAGTTCAGAGATATATGGAGGAGACAGGATATGGATGGCTTTGTAGGTCAGTATTCATAATTTGAACTGGATACGCTGAGGGAATGGGAGCCAGTGAAGAGATTTGCAGAGGGGGGAAGTGGAGGAGTAGCGAGGAGAGAGATGAATTAGTCGGGCAGCAGAGTTAAGGATGGACTGGACAGGTGCAAGGGTGTTAGCAGGGAGGCAACAGAAAAGGATGTTGCAGTAGTCAAGGCGGGAGATGATGAGGCTATGCACAAGCATTTTAGTAGATTGACGGTTGAGGAAAGGACGCATTCTGGAGATATTTTTGAGCTGGAGGCGACTGGAGGTGGAAAGAGCTTGGATGTGCGGTTTGAAGGTCTGGGCAGAGTCAAGGGTTACTCCGAGGCAGCGGACTTCCGGTTCGGGGAAAGCGTGATGTCGTTAATTGCGATAGATAGGTCAGGTAAGGAAGATCTGTGGGATGGAGGAAAGATGATGAGTTCAGATTTGTTCACATTGAGTTTGAGGAAGCGAGAGGAGAAGAAGGAGGATATGGCTGATAGGCACTCTGGGATTCTGGACAGCAGAGAGGTGACGTCTGGGCCAGAAAGGTAGATCTGAGTGTCATCAGCATAAAGGTGGTACTGGAATCCATGGGACTTTATGACTTGTCCCAGGCCAAGTGTATAGATTGAGAAGAGTAGGGGTCCTATAACAGAGCCTTGGGGGACTCCAACAGAGAGAGGGTGGGATGAGGAGGTAGTGTGGGAGTGGGAGACGCTGAATGTGCGGTTGGAAAGGTACGAGGAGATCCAGGATAGGGGGAAGTTTTTGATGCCAAAGGAGAAGAGGATCTGTAGTAGGAGGCAGTGGTCAAATGTGTCGAAAGCAGAGGACAGGTCTAGAAGGAGGAGTACAGAGTATTGTCCGTTAGCTTTCGCTGTAAGTAAGTCGTTATGGACATAACTGTTTATCACCCATGGTAATTCTGCTTCATGTCACCTGGCTTATCCATGTTTTTTTTCCCCTCCCTTTTTTTTTTTTTCTATACTATGTTATGCGTAAATATGTGATTCTTCAGAATTTGTTTTAGTCTTTGCCTGATGAAGAGACGTATGTAGTCTCGAAAGCTGCAATTTGTTACCATCTTTTCAGTTAGCCATTAAAAGGTATCAACCACTGAGGACTCTCAATTCTAAATATTTAGTAAGTCGTTAGTGATTTTGGTCAGGGCAGTCTCAGTTGAGTGATGGGGGCGGAAACCAGATTGTAGATTGTCGAACAACAAGTTAGATGAGAGGTGGGAGGAAAGTTCAGAATGGACGGGCTGCTCCAGGAGCTTGGAAGCGAATGGGAGCAGCGATATTGGGCGATAGCTGGACATAGCAGTTGGATCGAGGGTTGGCTTTTTAAGGATAGACGTGATTGTGGCATGTTTGAAAGCAGAAGGGAAGGTGCCAGAAGTTAGTGATAGGTTGAAGAGGTGGGTTAGGGATGGGATAAGAGTGGTGGTGAGGTTGGGGAGGAGGTGGGATGGGATGGGGTCAAGCGCACAGGTGGTGAGGTGCGATTTGGAGAGGAGACAATTAAGCCCCCCTTCAGTGATGTTGGATAGGGAGGTTATGAAGTTTGGGTATTGGTCTGGTATACAAAGGAGTTGTGGTGGTTGAACAATGAAGACTTGCCTTGTTTGGTAAATCTTATTTTTAAAGTGTGTGGCAAAGTCCTCAGCAGAGATGAGGGAGGTTGGAGGGGGCAGTGGGGGGCGGAGGAGGGCGTTAAAGGTTTTGAATAACTGTTTGGGGTTGTAGGATAGGGATGATACAAGGGTTGTGAAGTCGCCTGTTTAGCAGAGGTGAGAGCAGATCTAAAAGCGAGTGTTGCCTGTTTGAATGCAGTGAAGTCATCTTGCGAATGTGTTTTCTTCCAATGCTGCTCTGCAACCCTGGACACTTGCCGGAGCTTTTTAGTGGTGTTATTATGCCAGGGTTGTCTATTGATACATCACACTCTGCCATGAGCGAGAGGGGCGACCATGTCAATAGCGGATGTGAGAGTGGCATTGTAGAAAGCAGTGGCACTGTCTGTGTCGTGGAGTGAGGATATGGATGCCAGTGGTAGGATGGAGTCAGAGAGTGTGTGGGAATCTAGGTCTGCAAGGTTTCTGCGTGGGTGCGCATGTTGCTGGACACGGGTGACCGGCGAGGAGGACAGGGATGAGAAGGTAAGCAGATAGTGGTCGGATAGAGGGAGAGGGGAAGTGGTGAAATTAGATAGAGAGCAGAGACGGTGAAGACCAGGTCCAGTGTATGTCCGTCTGTGTGGGAGGCTGAGGAGCACCACTGAGTAAGTCCAAAAGATGAAGTAAGGGACAGGAGTTTGGAGGCTGTTAACTGAAGGGTATCAGTGGGGAAGTTGAAGTCACCGATAATGGTGGGAATGTCAGCAGAGAGAAAGTGAAGAAGCCAGGTGGAGAATTGGTCAATAAAGGCAGTGGCCGGGCCCGGAGGTCGGTATATGACGACCACTTGGAGGGTGGAGGGAGAGTAGATGCGCACAGAGTGGACTTCAGGGAGGATAAGGGAGGGTAGAGGTGGGATTGGGTTAAAGGTGCAGTTTGAAGAAAGGAGAAGACCCACTCCTCCACCATGTCTGTTGCCGGGGCAAGGGGTGTGGGTGACGTGGAGGCCGCCGTAACAGCACAGCGCAGCAGGGGAGGCTGTGTCAGAGGGTGTTAGCCTTGTTTCGGTGAGGCTGAGGAAGGCAAGCTTGTGAGAGAGAAAAAAGGTCATGAATCACATGAAGCTTGCTGCAGATTGAGCGGGCATTCTAGAGTGCTCTGGAGAGAGGGAGCAGGGGGGTGGGCATCAGGGGCACGGGTTTTATGTTGGAAAGATTGCGGTAGTTCATATTAGATAGGGAGCAGTAGGAGGGGGTAGTAATGGGAGGTATGAGCTGTGGGGGTCCTGGGTTGGGAGATATGTCGCCAGCAGTGAGGAAAAGCAGAGAGAGGGAGAGCAGATGGGAGAAGGGAGAGTGGCCGACTTGTTTTATGTTTTATTAGGACAGATTTGAGGTTGAGGAGCAGGTCAGCAGAGGAGGACAGGTGGGTAGGTAAGAGAGAAGGGGAGATGATTTTTTGGTTAGAGGGTGCTGGGGTTTGGGGATAGCGAAGGAGAGAGAGGATTTGTGGAGCAAACCCTGTAAGGGCATAGGTAAATATGGTGAAGGAGTAAGATGGGTTAATAGAAAAGCTAGGTCCAAATAATAAGAAGTGCTTACACAGCAGACATACCCAAAAGAGACAGATACATAGAGTGGGGTCCTGACTCCTGCCGTGACTAACTACCATTGCCATTGAAATAACTGCGGCATCTCGATGTTTAGCTGCCGTGATGTTTTGCTGCAGGGGTGTGCGTGCCTGACCCCACTGTCACGATCCCCTGACCACTTTCACCAATATGTCAGGGATCCACACCGTGACCGTCAGCCCCACGTCACGGATCGGGGTGACTTTAGGCCAACAGACGGCTATCACATGTGCAGGGGGGCTTATTTTAGTGATCCCTCCGTTCCACAATGTGATAAAAAGACACACCCCAGGCTATTGACCTCTTGTTTACAGCAGTGGCTTATTTTAGGTATCCCACTGCTCCTCAATATACCATGAACTGCAGGGATCTATGAATATCCCGCTTACAGTTCCAATTAAACCTTGCAGCTCTCTGGCGCCCCCCTTACTCTCAGGTCAGATTAGGTACTGCACCTCGGGTAATTAGTCGCCAGAAAGGCTGCCTGCTATGTACTGGCTATTGGGCACGCTGCAGCGAGGCGATAACTACTCCCACTCAGACAGGAACAATAATTATCAAGCCGCAGTCGCTACAATGCCACCCAAACGCCTGCACACGGTAGTGCCGCCACCAGCTTCGATTAAACGGGTCCAAAGCTAACCCAAAACAGTAGCGTAAATTCCCTTCAGAGACTTAGGGTACGTTTTAGAACAGGACGAACGAACTAGTATGAAATATTATACTCAAAGTTTATGCAGTGTTTATAAAAGGTATATTTTACAAAGATGTTACAATATGAGACAATTGCAAATATGTACAAGATAATTATAAAAAAAACCAGGGAATAACATGAGAAATAACACTTACATGTGTTCAGAGCATTACAGGCAACCAGGCTAGTGGAGTTTCCATCTGTCCCAATGCATGGGTAGGAACAGCTCTTCACGTCAGGCTCACATAGGCTCCAGCAGATAGACTGACTCCTGGAGTCTGGCCAAAAAAGTTATAGCTCAGCTTGGTGACATCACCAAAAGGGGCTGGCTTTTCCAATCCCTCCTACCTCTTCAGTTTTACTAACTGTGCATTAAATATATCTGAGGCCCGTAACTTCGCTCCAGAACATGTCCTAATCATACCACACCCAGCATTCATCTCATAGTATCGCTGGCATTCTAGTGAGATCAAATATGTCCTATTTGGGATGTATATTTACAGAGAAATCCCTACTTCTTTACCTGATGGAGTTAGAAGCTCATGTGTAGAGTGCTGGATAGATGCTCCGATGGAGATTAAGAATATATATTTTCGTGTTCTTAACTTAAATGATTTGCCTAATATCTTACAAAAACAGAACAAAGGACTTTCATGATTCTGGAAGTTTCTAATCCAGTTAAAGCTGGTCACTTTCCACTACAGGAAATGCCGGTCGTAAATACCTTGGCGAGGGGGATGAAGGCTTGTGAGCTGAAAGTCAGGAATGTGCAGCAAGAAACAATAAACCCTTCTACACTCATTGACAAGACAAGCTAAAACACAGTGAAGGGGGGTCAGCGCCCACCCTATGGGTGCTGGCAGAGAAACGAAACTTATATATTTCATACCATATCGTGACACCCACACGCGTGCCCCCCTTAAGATGATACTAAATTTGTAGGACTGAGTAAAGAATCAGGTGAGAGTGATTGTGGGACCTTATTTGGGATAAATTAGCAATTGGCCAACACCCCAGGGGAGGTTACATGATCAAAGGCACTGGGCCTGGCTACAACCATATGCTGTAACACATTGCACAAGATAATATCTCCTGTGACCCCAGCATGGATGTGCAGCAGTAAGTATTTAATACAATAAATGAATTTAGCAAACATTCAGCAGGCATGGTTATATACCATTAAAGGAATTGTTTCAGGATGATAAGCAGCAGATGATGGGAAGGAGGAGGAAGGTGGAGAATGGAGAAGTCGGTATGTGATGGAGGAGGACGAGGGTGGAGAATGGAGATGTCAATATGTGATGTAGGAGGAGGGTGGAGAATGGAGAAGTCGGTATGTGATGGGGTAAGAGGAAGGTGGAGAATGGAGAAGTCGGTATGTGATGGAGGAGGAGGAGGAGGGTGGAGAATGGAGAAGTCGGATTGCGATGATGGAGGATTAGAAGGAAGGTGGAGAATGGAGAAGTCGGTATGTGATGGAGGAGGATGAAGGTGGAGAATGGAGATGTCAATATGTGATGGAGGAGTGGAGAATGGAGAAGTCGGTATGTGATGAGGAAGAAGGTGGAGAATGGAGATGTCAGATTGTGATGATGAAGGATTAGGAGGAAGGTGGAGAATGGAGAAGTCGGTATGTGATGGGGAGGAGGAGGAAGGTGGAGAATGGAGAAGTCAGTATGTGATGGAGAAAGAGGAGGAAGGTGGAGAATGGAGAAGTCGGTATGTGATGATGAAGAGGAGGAAGGTGGAGAATGGAGAAGTCGGTATGTGATGGAGGAGGAGGAAAGTGGAGAATGGAGATGTCAATATGTGATGGAGAAAGAGGAGGAAGGTGGAGAATGGAGAAGTCGGTATGTGATGAGGAAGAGGAGGAAGGTGGAGAATGGAGAAGTCGGTATGTGATGAGGAAGGAGGAAGAAGGTGGAGAATGGAGATGTCAATATGTGATGATGAAGGATTAGGAGGAAGGTGGAGAATGGAGAAGTCGGTATGTGATGGGGAGGAGGAGGAAGGTGGAGAATGGAGAAGTCAGTATGTGATGGAGAAAGAGGAGGAAGGTGGAGAATGGAGAAGTCGGTATGTGATGAGGAAGAGGAGGAAGGTGGAGAATGGAGAAGTCGGTATGTGATGAGGAAGAGGAGGAAGGTGGAGAATGGAGAAGTCGGTATGTGATGAGGAAGAGGAGGAAGGTGGAGAATGGAGAAGTCGGTATGTGATGAGGAAGAGGAGGAAGGTGGAGAATGGAGAAGTCGGTATGTGATTGGAAAGGAGGAGGAAGTTGGGGAATGGAGAAGTCGGTATGTGATGGAGGAAGAGGAGGAAGTTGGGGAATGGAGAAGTCGGTATGTGATGGAGGAAGAGGAGGAAGGTGGAGAATGGAGAAGTCGGTATGTGATGGAGGAAGAGGAGGAAGGTGGAGAATGGAGAAGTTGGTATGTGATTGGAAAGGAGGAGGAAGTTGGGGAATGGAGAAGTCGGTATGTGATGGAGGAAGAGGAGGAAGTTGGGGAATGGAGAAGTCGGTATGTGATGGAGGAAGAGGAGGAAGTTGGGGAATGGAGAAGTCGGTATGTGATGGAGGAAGAGGAGGAAGTTGGGGAATGGAGAAGTCGGTATGTGATGGAGGAAGAGGAGGAAGGTGGAGAATGGAGAAGTCGGTATGTGATGGGGAGGAGGTGGAGAATGGAGATGTCAGAATGAGATGGACGATGGAGAATTGGAGACTGATGGGAAACTGATGGGTGTGAAGCTGAAGAGAGCAGATTTCTGTTGACTGTAGAGAAGGTGCAGTTGGTAGAGGCAGGGGGTGTACAGATATTTTGGAGGATCATGCAGCTGGGGCAGAGTTATTTTCCTGTCGTCGGCCAGGTCTCTTACATTCACAGAACTGTTCTTCAGGTTTTGAATTGCGCTGAGCAGGAAATTCCGCACACTCTCAAGCTCAGGATCCCCCACACTGAAAGAGTCATCGAAGAGGAAACACAGGTCCACCTCAGCTTTCTGGCACTCTACACAGACATCAAAGGTAAGATGAGTGATCGCACATCCAGACTACACATGGCAGGAACTAGTCAGACACATGCGGAGCTCAAAATACTCCAATAGAGGATATAAGAGAAAGGGTGGGAGAGGACAGGACAGGCAGTAGGTGAGGACAGAGGAAGACACAGGCTAAGAGAGAAGAAGACAAGCAGTAGGTGAGGACACAGGAAGACACAGGCTAAGAGAGAAGAAGACAGGGAATAGGTGAGGACAGAGGAAGACACAGGCTAAGAGAGAAGAAGACAGGCAGTAGGTGAGGACACAGGAAGACACAGGCTAAGAGAGAAGAAGACAGGGAATAGGTGAGGACAGAGGAAGACACAGGCTAAGAGAGAAGAAGACAGGCAGTAGGTGAGGACACAGGAAGACACAGGCTAAGAGAGAAGAAGACAGGGAATAGGTGAGGACAGAGGAAGACACAGGCTAAGAGAGAAGAAGACAAGCAGTAGGTGAGGACAGAGGAAGACACAGGCTAAGAGAGAAGAAAACAGGGAGTAGGTGAGGACACAGGAAGACACAGGCTAAGAGAGAAGAAGACAGGGAGTAGGTGAGGACAGAGGAAGACACAGGCTAAGAGAGAAGAAGACAGGCAGTAGGTGAGGACACAGGAAGACACAGGCTAAGAGAGAAGAAGACAGGCAGTAGGTGAGGACAGAGGAAGACACAGGCTAAGAGAGAAGAAAACAGGGAGTAGGTGAGGACACAGGAAGACACAGGCTAAGAGAGAAGAAAACAGGGAGTAGGTGAGGACAGAGGAAGACACAGGCTAAGAGAAGAAGATAAGCAGTAGGTGAGGACACAGGAAGACACAGGCTAAGAGAAGAAGACAGGCAGTACGTGAGGACAGAGGAAGACACAGGCTAAGAGAGAAGAAGACAGGGAATAGGTGAGGACAGAGGAAGACACAGGCTAAGAGAGAAGAAGACAGGCAGTAGGTGAGGACACAGGAAGACACAGGCTAAGAGAGAAGAAGACAGGGAATAGGTGAGGACAGAGGAAGACACAGGCTAAGAGAGAAGAAGACAGGCAGTAGGTGAGGACACAGGAAGACACAGGCTAAGAGAGAAGACAGGGAATAGGTGAGGACAGAGGAAGACACAGGCTAAGAGAGAAGAAGACAGGCAGTAGGTGAGGACACAGGAAGACACAGGCTAAGAGAGAAGAAGACAGGGAGTAGGTGAGGACAGAGGAAGACACAGGCTAAGAGAGAAGAAAACAGGGAGTAGGTGAGGACACAGGAAGACACAGGCTAAGAGAGAAGAAGACAGGGAATAGGTGAGGACAGAGGAAGACACAGGCTAAGAGAGAAGAAGACAGGGAGTAGGTGAGGACAGAGGAAGACACAGGCTAAGAGAGAAGAAGACAGGCAGTAGGTGAGGACACAGGAAGACACAGGCTAAGAGAGAAGAAGACAGGCAGTAGGTGAGGACACAGGAAGACACAGGCTAAGAGAGAAGAAGACAGGGAGTAGGTGAGGACAGAGGAAGACACAGGCTAAGAGAGAAGAAGACAAGCAGTAGGTGAGGACAGAGGAAGACACAGGCTAAGAGAGAAGAAGACAGGCAGTAGGTGAGGACAGAGGAAGACACAGGCGAAGAGAGAAAAAGACAGGCAGTAGGTGAGGACAGAGGAAGACGCAGGCTAAGAGAAGAAGACAGGGAGTAGGTGAGGACAGAGGAAGACACAGGCTAAGAGAGAAGAAAACAGGGAGTAGGTGAGGACAGAGGAAGACGCAGGCTAAGAGAAGAAGACAGGCAGTAGGTGAGGACAGAGGAAGACGCAGGCTAAGAGAAGAAGACAGGGAGTAGGTGAGGACAGAGGAAGACACAGGCTAAGAGAAGAAGACAGGCAGTAGGTGAGGACAGAGGAAGACACAGGCGAAGAGAAGACGACAGGCAGTAGGTGAGGACAGAGGAAGACGCAGGCTAAGAGAAGAAGACAGGCAGTAGGTGAGGACAGAGGAAGACACAGGCGAAGAGAGAAAAAGACAGGCAGTAGGTGAGGACAGAGGAAGACGCAGGCTAAGAGAAGAAGACAGGGAGTAGGTGAGGACAGAGGAAGACACAGGCTAAGAGAGAAGAAAACAGGGAGTAGGTGAGGACAGAGGAAGACACAGGCGAAGAGAGAAGAAGACAGGCAGTAGGTGAGGACAGAGGAAGACGCAGGCTAAGAGAAGAAGACAGGCAGTAGGTGAGGACAGAGGAAGACACAGGCGAAGAGAGAAGAAGACAAGGAGTAGGTGAGGACAGAGGAAGACACAGGCTAAGAGAGAAGAAGACAGGCAGTAGGTGAGGACAGAGGAAGACGCAGGCTAAGAGAAGAAGACAGGGAGTAGGTGAGGACAGAGGAAGACACAGGCTAAGAGAGAAGAAAACAGGGAGTAGGTGAGGACAGAGGAAGACGCAGGCTAAGAGAAGAAGACAGGCAGTACGTGAGGACAGAGGAAGACACAGGCGAAGAGAGAAGAAGACAGGGAGTAGGTGAGGACAGAGGAAGACACAGGCTAAGAGAAGACGACAGGGAGTAGGCGAGGAAGGAAGACATGGGCTGGGAGAGGCCATGACAGGTAAGAAATGTCCTTGCTCTATAGATGGGTCACTGGTATGACATGGGTTATGTACTCTCACATTGGCACATATCCAGTGTGATTTCCCCATGGGGTGTGACACATCAGTCGGCTGCACCATAAGGTTCTTCATGTCCGGCAGTTCTCGGCTGTGCACACTGTATGATATGGAAGCACCCACCTTGATAACCAGGGGTACGCATCTCAGATGCTGTGAGACCGGAGTCCACAGTGTAGCAGGCGCCATTTGTGTACAAGGTCTGGGAACAGTCATGAGGTTCTGCAAAGCCGCAAACCTGGAGGAGAACAGATGAGACGGATCAGAATGTTGGATACTTGGAGACCGCCTGGGACTGACAGTGTTACATAAAGGCACAGGACCGAGGATGTGTCCCTAAGGGAAGTTTCTATCTGCTCCTCAGTCACACTGCCCAGATTCTTCGGCCCCGATACATCGCCGACATCCAGCGGGAGAGGTTTTTCCTCCTTCTTGGGGAATTTTCCAGTTGTGATGAGATTACATCTAAGCTTTGATATTCAGGAAACCACCATCACTTTTTCTCAACCATTCCTTGGTGGGGTTACTGGCACTAATGCAGTCCCAATCCAGAAGATCTCTGCGATGACCATGCTTTACTCTGTAGGTATCAGCTTCTGCTGATCAAATGCTTCCTGTGGTCCATAACTATCTCCCCCGCCATCCTTTACACTGTAGGCATCAAGTTTTTTGAGCAAAAAAACTGTTTTAGTCAAGTCTGTGATCCTGGCATGCCAAGGGTTCACCTGTAATTCTCAGTTTTCCACTAATATTCCTCTTGGAGAGTGATGTATCCTCATGTCACCCCATACATGTGCCTTCTCTCTAATGGTCGCTCCCTGCACTGGAGTGGTGAGAACTCCAGTGGGATGAGGTTCTGGCTTCTTATCGATGGCTTCCATCATTTCTTTTGCTTCAGCTGTTCCTCCTGGACAGTGGTCGCCCCATATAGATGTGATGTGACCTTCTCTAATAGTCGACTCCGGCGCCATGACATGAGTAGCGGTGTGATCTTCCTGTGTGATGGGGTTCTGGACATTAATGTTCATCTTTGTGACTGAGGAGCATTTCCAGAGATCACCACAAATGATAGACAATGAAGAGCCTCTGTCAGCTCAGAATGACTGTTCAAACCAAGCACATAGGCTCAGTGCACCACGGTGCAGCCAAGCAGTTCTGTGCACCTTCCCACCTACTTGTCTGCCATCTATCTCCACCATTTGATGCAGAAGTCAAGAAAGGAGAAAAGCAGCACACACCGGATCTTCATGGCTGAAAGTCCACAACCTGTGGACATCGGTTACATGGCATGCGGGTGAGGGAGATTAGCAGGAGAAGGCGGACGACGGTCGTTTCGCATCTGGTTGACGCTTCTACGGGTTTTCCCTAAAAGTGACGTGTATTCACGTCTTGTATGGGTGGTTCCTTATTAAAACAGTGATAAAAAACACTAACAAAACAGACCTGTCTATTCTGTCGTGTAACCTACGGGACCTCGGCATCGGTGTCTAATCTGTCGTCTAACCTACAGGACCTGGGTGTAATCTGTCGTCTAATCTACAGGACCTCGGGCATCGGTGTCTAACCTACAGGACCTCGGGCATCGGTGTCTAACCTACAGGACCTCGGGCATCGGTGTCTAACCTACAGGACCTCGGACATCGGTGTCTAATCTACAGGACCTCGGGCATCGGTGTCTAACCTACAGGACCTCAGACATCGGTGTCTAACCTACAGGACTTCAGGCATCGGTGTCTAACCTACAGGACCTCGGACATCGGTGTCTAACCTACAGGACCTCGGACATCGGTGTCTAACCTACAGGACCTCGGGCATCGGTGTCTAACCTACAGGACCTCAGACATCGGTGTCTAACCTACAGGACCTCGGACATCGGTGTCTAACCTACAGGACCTCGGGCATCGGTGTCTAACCTACAGGACCTCGGGCATCGGTGTCTAACCTACAGGACCTCGGGCATCGGTGTCTAACCTACAGGACCTCGGACATCGGTGTCTAACCTACAGGACCTCGGACATCGGTGTCTAACCTACAGGACTTCAGGCATCGGTGTCTAACCTACAGGACCTCGGGCATCGGTGTCTAACCTACAGGACCTCGGGCATCGGTGTCTAACCTACAGGACCTCGGGCATCGGTGTCTAACCTACAGGACCTCGGACATCGGTGTCTAATCTACAGGACCTCGGGCATCGGTGTCTAACCTACAGGACCTCAGACATCGGTGTCTAACCTACAGGACTTCAGGCATCGGTGTCTAACCTACAGGACCTCGGACATCGGTGTCTAACCTACAGGACTTCAGGCATCGGTGTCTAACCTACAGGACCTCGGACATCGGTGTCTAACCTACAGGACCTCAGACATCGGTGTCTAACCTACAGGGCCTCAGGCATCGGTGTCTAACCTACAGGACCTCGGACATCGGTGTCTAACCTACAGGACTTCAGGCATCGGTGTCTAACCTACAGGACCTCGGACATCGGTGTCTAACCTACAGGACCTCGGGCATCGGTGTCTAACCTACAGGACCTCGGTCATCGGTGTCTAACCTACAGGGCCTCAGGCATCGGTGTCTAACCTACAGGACCTCGGTCATCGGTGTCTAACCTACAGGACCTCGGACATCGGTGTCTAACCTACAGGACCTCGGACATCGGTGTCTAACCTACAGGACTTCAGGCATCGGTGTCTAACCTACAGGACCTCGGACATCGGTGTCTAACCTACAGGACTTCAGGCATCGGTGTCTAACCTACAGGACCTCAGACATCGGTGTCTAACCTACAGGGCCTCAGGCATCGGTGTCTAACCTACAGGACCTCGGACATCGGTGTCTAACCTACAGGACTTCAGGCATCGGTGTCTAACCTACAGGACCTCGGACATCGGTGTCTAACCTACAGGACTTCAGGCATCGGTGTCTAACCTACAGGACCTCAGGCATCGGTGTCTAACCTACAGGACCTCGGGCATCGGTGTCTAACCTACAGGACCTCAGGCATCGGTGTCTAACCTACAGGACCTCGGACATCGGTGTCTAACCTACAGGACCTCAGACATCGGTGTCTAACCTACAGGACTTCAGGCATCGGTGTCTAACCTACAGGACCTCGGACATCGGTGTCTAACCTACAGGACTTCAGGCATCGGTGTCTAACCTACAGGACCTCGGACATCGGTGTCTAACCTACAGGGCCTCAGACATCGGTGTCTAACCTACAGGACCTCGGACATCGTGTCTAACCTACAGGACCCTTGGCATCGGTGTCTAACCTACAGGACCTCAGACATCGGTGTCTAACCTACAGGACCTCGGACATCGTGTCTAACCTACAGGACCTTGGCATCGGTGTCTAACCTACAGGGCCTCAGGCATCGGTGTCTAACCTACAGGACTTCAGGCATCGGTGTCTAACCTACAGGACCTCAGGCATCGGTGTCTAACCTACAGGACCTCGGGCATCGGTGTCTAACCTACAGGACCTCAGGCATCGGTGTCTAACCTACAGGACCTCGGGCATCGGTGTCTAACCTACAGGACCTCAGGCATCGGTGTCTAACCTACAGGACCTCAGGCATCGGTGTCTAACCTACAGGACTTCAGTCATCGGTGTCTACTGTAATCTATCGTGTAACCTAAAGTCCTGTAGGTTACACGACAGAATAGACATGTCTGTATTGTTACAGTGTTTTTAGCACTATGTTTTAATATTGAATTCTTATTTGTTGACGTGTAATAAGGAATACACGTCACATTTAGAATGGACCAAATTGAGACTAAGAATAATTCAATTAATAACTAATATTTAACAAATGGACCTGTGGAAGCATCAGCCAGATGGCAAACAGCCGTCGTCCACATTCCCCTGCATGCCGCATGCCATGTAACGATTGTCCACACATTGTGCAATAAAGAGTTAGGGTTAGGCCTCTTTCACACTTCCGTTTTTTACAATCAGTCACAATCTGTTAAAATGTTGAAAAGATGGATCCTGTGCTGATTGCAAAAAACGGATGCACTGGAGACTTTTTTTGATGGTTCCAGAGCATCCTAGAAGGCTATGTGCACATGTTGTGTATGTGTCTTCAACGCATGCACAACCCAAGATAAAAATAATAAAATAATAAAAAATCGTGATATTCTTACCTTCCAGCGTCCCGCGCAGCCCCCGCAGCCTTCCTGATGCTCCGTTCCCAGTGATGCATAGCGAGACAATCACCTGTGATGACGTAGCGGTCTCGTGAGACTGCTGCGTCATCGGGTCACTTTGCTATGCATCACTGGGAACTGGAGCTGAGCATTGGGGGGGGAAGGCTGCGGGGGACACCGGAAGGTAAGAATAGCACGATTTTTTATTTTTTTAAATTATTTTTAACATTATATCTTTTTGCTATTGATGCCGCATAGGCAGCATCAATAGTAAGAAGAGAGAGAGAGCGAGAGAGAATTTCCCTGATGGGAAATTCTTCCAGGCATGCTCAGTTTGTAAAGATGACATCCGTCGCTGGATTCCTGCTTTTCACAGTCAGCGATGGATCCTGCGCCCATAGGCTTCCATTATAGCCAACGACAGACAGCGCAGGATCCGTCACTGAGCAATTTTCCGAAGTACAGAAAAAAAACGTTCCTCTGTGCGTTGTCTCCGCCCGTCGGACTGCGATTTTACGACGGATCCAGTGCACGAAGGATGAAACGTGTGGCCATCCGTCACAATCCGTTGCTAATGCAAGTCTATGAGAAAAAAACGGATCCAGCAGAAACATTTGCTGGATCCGTTTTTTTCACAAAACGACGGATTGTGACAGAAAAGAAGGAAGGAAGTGTGAAAGAGGCCTTAACAGTAGGGGGTTAATGTTAGGGCCAAGTCTAGGATTAAGGCTAGGGCTAAGTCTAGGATTAAGGTTAGGCTTAACGCCAGGGTTAAGGTCGGGGATAAGGCAGTGCTGCTTTCCTCCTTTCTTGCCTTCTCCAATATTTTTTCAAGTCTCAGCATTTACACCACCGATTAGCATCTAAAACAGTTGCTATTTTCGGTGATAATTTTACAAGCCGTTTTCAATTGCTGCCTTGATATTTCTGCTTTGTTCTGCATCTCCATCATTTTCTGGCTCTAGAAAGCCAAAACTGTCAGTCACATAAGAGGGGGACGGGGATAGAGGGGAAACCACTGAGAAGGTGCACTCAACTGTCTGGCCGCACCTGTGCTTGGTTTGGACAGTCACTCGGAGCTGAGAAAAGCCATTTAAAGAATAAGCAATTTCCATCAATAAAACCCCAACTACAAGAGACAACAGCTGCAAGTGGAAGAGGAGACCCCACTACCAGTACAGGACAGGTCACATACGAGACAGCGGCGGGACACCGGCTCCACTTCCAGGGTCAGGCCGAGGTGAGACGCGTTCCCCCGATCTAGGAGCAAGAGAGAAGAGACGCTGTACAGGCTCTACTGCTACACAGGCACCACACAGAGACAAGTATGTGCCCCCCACATCCACCGCCGGGGGCTTCTGTGTCCTCTACATCCATAGACATTAATATGGAGAAAGTATGTGCCCCCCACATCCTCCTCCGGGGGCTTCTCTGTCCTCATCTACATCCATAGACATTAATATGGAGAAAGTATGTGCCCCCCACATCCACCTCCGGGGGCTTCTCTGTCCTCTACATCCATAGACATTAATATGGAGAAAGTATGTCCCCCCACATCCTCCTCCGGGGGCTTCTGTGTCCTCATCTACATCCATAGACATTAATATGGAGAAAGTATGTGCCCCCCACATCCACCTCCGGGGGCTTCTCTGTCCTCATCTACATCTATAGACATTATTATGGAGAAAGTATGTGCCCCCCACATCCTCCTCCGGGGGCTTCTCTGTCCTCTACATCCATAGACATTAATATGGAGAAAAGTATGTGCCCCCCACATCCACCTCCGGGGGCTTCTGTGTCCTCATCTACATCCATAGACATTAATATGGCGAAAGTATGTGCCCCCCACATCCTCCTCCGGGGGCTTCTCTGTCCTCTACATCCATAGACATTAATATGGAGAAAGTATGTGCCCCCCACATCCTCCTCCGGGGGCTTCTGTGTCCTCATCTACATCCATAGACATTAATATGGCGAAAGTATGTGCCCCCCACATCCTCCTCCGGGGGCTTCTCTGTCCTCATCTACATCTATAGACATTAATATGGAGAAAGTATGTGCCCCCCACATCCTCCTCCGGGGGCTTCTCTGTCCTCATCTACATCCATAGACATTAATATGGAGAAAGTATGTGCCCCCCACATCCTCCTCCGGGGGCTTCCCTGTCCTCATCTACATCCATAGATATTAATATGGAGAAAGTATGTGCCCCCCACATCCTCCTTCAAGGGCTTCTCTGTCCTCATCTACATCCATAGACATTAATATGGAGAAAGTATGTGCCCCCCACATCCACCTCCGGGGGCTTCTCTGTCCTCATCTACATCCATAGACATTATTATGGAGAAAGTATGTGCCCCCCACATCCACCTCCGGGGGCTTCTCTGTCCTCATCTACATCCATAGACATTAATATGGAGAAAGTATGTGCCCCCCACATCCACCTCCGGGGGCTTCTCTGTCCTCATCTACATCCATAGACATTAATATGGAGAAAGTATGTGCCCCCCACATCCTCCTCCGGGGGCTTCTGTCCTCATCTACATCCATAGACATTAATATGGAGAAAGTATGTGCCCCCCACATCCACCTCCGGGGGCTTCTCTGTCCTCATCTACATCCATAGACAGTAATATGGAGAAAGTATGTGCCCCCCACATCCTCCTCCGGGGGCTTCTGTGTCCTCATCTACATCCATAGACATTAATATGGAGAAAGTATGTGCCCCCCACATCCTCCTCCGGGGGCTTCTGTGTCCTCATCTACATCCATAGACATTAATATGGAGAAAGTATGTGCCCCCCACATCCTCCTCCGGGGGCTTCTGTCCTCATCTACATCCATAGACATTAATATGGAGAAAGTATGTGCCCCCCACATCCACCTCCGGGGGCTTCTCTGTCCTCATCTACATCCATAGACAGTAATATGGAGAAAGTATGTGCCCCCCACATCCACCTCCGGGGGCTTCTCTGTCCTCATCTACATCCATAGACATTAATATGGAGAAAGTATGTGCCCCCCACATCCACCTCCGGGGGCTTCTCTGTCCTCATCTACATCCATAGACATTAATATGGAGAAAGTATGTGCCCCCCACATCCTCCTCCGGGGGCTTCTCTGTCCTCATCTACATCCATAGACATTAATATGGAGAAAGTATGTGCCCCCCACATCCACCTCCGGGGGCTTCTCTGTCCTCATCTACATCCATAGACATTAATATGGAGAAAGTATGTGCCCCCCACATCCTCCTCCGGGGGCTTCTGTGTCCTCATCTACATCCATAGACATTAATATGGAGAAAGTATGTGCCCCCCACATCCACCTCCGGGGGCTTCTGTGTCCTCATCTACATCCATAGACATTAATATGGAGAAAGTATGTGCCCCCCACATCCTCCTCCGGGGGCTTCTCTGTCCTCATCTACATCCATAGACATTAATATGGAGAAAGTATGTGCCCCCCACATCCACCTCCGGGGGCTTCTCTGTCCTCCTCTACATCTATAGACATTAATATGGAGAAAGTATGTGACCCCCACATCCTCCTCCGGGGGCTTCTCTGTCCTCATCTACATCCATAGACATTAATATGGAGAAAGTATGTGCCCCCCACATCCACCTCCGGGGGCTTCTCTGTCCTCATCTACATCCATAGACATTAATATGGAGACAGTATGTGCCCCCCACATCCTCCTCCGGGGGCTTCTCTGTCCTCATCTACATCCATAGACATTAATATGGAGGAAGTATGTGCCCCCCACATCCACCTCCGGGGGCTTCTCTGTCCTCATCTACATCCATAGACATTAATATGGAGAAAGTATGTGCCCCCCACATCCTCCTCCGGGGGCTTCTCTGTCCTCATCTACATCCATAGACATTAATATGGAGAAAGTATGTGCCCCCCACATCCACCTCCGGGGGCTTCTGTGTCCTCATCTACATCCATAGACATTAATATGGCGAAAGTATGTGCCCCCCACATCCTCCTCCGGGGGCTTCTCTGTCCTCATCTACATCTATAGACATTAATATGGAGAAAGTATGTGCCCCCACATCCACCTCCGGGGGCTTCTCTGTCCTCATCTACATCCACAGACATTATTATGGAGAAAGTATGTGCCCCCCACATCCACCTCCGGGGGCTTCTCTGTCCTCATCTACATCCATAGACATTATTATGGAGAAAGTATGTGCCCCCCACATCCACCTCCGGGGGCTTCTCTGTCCTCATCTACATCCATAGACATTAATATGGAGAAAGTATGTGCCCCCCACATCCACCTCCGGGGGCTTCTCTGTCCTCATCTACATCCATAGACATTAATATGGAGAAAGTATGTGCCCCCCACATCCACCTCCGGGGGCTTCTCTGTCCTCATCTACATCCATAGACATTAATATGGAGAAAGTATGTGCCCCCCACATCCACCTCCGGGGGCTTCTCTGTCCTCATCTACATCCATAGACATTAATATGGAGAAAGTATGTGCCCCCCACATCCTCCTCCGGGGGCTTCTGTGTCCTCATCTACATCCATAGACATTAATATGGAGAAAGTATGTGCCCCCCACATCCACCTCCGGGGGCTTCTCTGTCCTCATCTACATCCATAGACATTAATATGGAGAAAGTATGTGCCCCCCACATCCACCTCCGGGGGCTTCTCTGTCCTCATCTACATCCATAGACAGTAATATGGAGAAAGTATGTGCCCCCCACATCCTCCTCCGGGGGCTTCTCTGTCCTCATCTACATCCATAGACATTAATATGGAGAAAGTATGTGCCCCCCACATCCACCTCCGGGGGCTTCTCTGTCCTCCTCTACATCCATAGACATTAATATGGAGAAAGTATGTGCCCCCCACATCCTCCTCCGGGGGCTTCTCTGTCCTCATCTACATCCATAGACATTAATATGGAGAAAGTATGTGCCCCCCACATCCACCTCCGGGGGCTTCTCTGTCCTCATCTACATCCATAGACATTAATATGGAGAAAGTATGTGCCCCCCACATCCACCTCCGGGGGCTTCTCTGTCCTCATCTACATCCATAGACATTAATATGGAGAAAGTATGTCCCCCCACATCCTCCTCCGGGGGCTTCTCTGTCCTCATCTACATCCATAGACATTAATATGGAGAAAGTATGTGCCCCCCACATCCACCTCCGGGGGCTTCTCTGTCCTCATCTACATCCATAGACATTAATATGGAGAAAGTATGTCCCCCCACATCCTCCTCCGGGGGCTTCTGTGTCCTCATCTACATCCATAGACATTAATATGGAGAAAGTATGTGCCCCCCACATCCTCCTCCGGGGGCTTCTCTGTCCTCATCTACATCTATAGACATTAATATGGAGAAAGTACGTGCCCCCCACATCCACCTCCGGGGGCTTCTCTGTCCTCATCTACATCCATAGACATTAATATGGAGAAAGTATGTGCCCCCCACATCCTCCTCCGGGGGCTTCTGTCCTCATCTACATCCATAGACATTAATATGGAGAAAGTATGTGCCCCCCACATCCACCTCCGGGGGCTTCTGTGTCCTCATCTACATCCATAGACATTAATATGGAGAAAGTATGTGCCCCCCACATCCACCTCCGGGGGCTTCTCTGTCCTCATCTACATCCATAGACATTAATATGGAGAAAGTATGTGCCCCCCACATCCTCCTCCGGGGGCTTCTCTGTCCTCATCTACATCCATAGACATTAATATGGGGAAAGTATGTGCCCCCCACATCCACCTCCGGGGGCTTCTCTGCCCTCATCTACATCCATAGACATTAATATGGAGAAAGTATGTGCCCCCCACATCCTCCTCCGGGGGCTTCTCTGTCCTCATCTACATCTATAGACATTAATATGGAGACAGTATGTGCCCCCCACATCCACCTCCGGGGGCTTCTCTGTCCTCATCTACATCCATAGACATTAATATGGAGAAAGTATGTGCCCCCCACATCCACCTCCGGGGGCTTCTCTGTCCTCATCTACATCCATAGACATTAATATGGGGAAAGTATGTGCCCCCCACATCCACCTCCGGGGGCTTCTCTGTCCTCATCTACATCCATAGACATTAATATGGAGAAAGTATGTGCCCCCCACATCCTCCTCCGGGGGCTTCTCTGTCCTCATCTACATCCATAGACATTAATATGGAGAAAGTATGTGCCCCCCACATCCACCTCCGGGGGCTTCTCTGTCCTCATCTACATCCATAGACATTAATATGGAGAAAGTATGTGCCCCCCACATCCTCCTCCGGGGGCTTCTCTGCCCTCATCTACATCCATAGACATTAATATGGAGAAAGTATGTGCCCCCCACATCCTCCTCCGGGGGCTTCTCTGTCCTCATCTACATCCATAGACATTAATATGGAGAAAGTATGTGCCCCCCACATCCACCTCCGGGGGCTTCTCTGTCCTCATCTACATCCATAGACATTAATATGGAGAAAGTATGTGCCCCCCACATCCACCTCCGGGGGCTTCTCTGTCCTCATCTACATCCATAGACATTAATATGGAGAAAGTATGTGCCCCCCACATCCACCTCCGGGGGCTTCTCTGCCCTCATCTACATCCATAGACATTAATATGGAGAAAGTATGTGCCCCCCACATCCTCCTCCGGGGGCTTCTCTGTCCTCATCTACATCCATAGACATTAATATGGAGAAAGTATGTGCCCCCCACATCCACCTCCGGGGGCTTCTCTGTCCTCATCTACATCCATAGACATTAATATGGAGAAAGTATGTGCCCCCCACATCCTCCTCCGGGGGCTTCTCTGTCCTCATCTACATCCATAGACATTAATATGGGGAAAGTATGTGCCCCCCACATCCACCTCCGGGGGCTTCTCTGCCCTCATCTACATCCATAGACATTAATATGGAGAAAGTATGTGCCCCCCACATCCTCCTCCGGGGGCTTCTCTGTCCTCATCTACATCTATAGACATTAATATGGAGACAGTATGTGCCCCCCACATCCACCTCCGGGGGCTTCTCTGCCCTCATCTACATCCATAGACATTAATATGGAGAAAGTATGTGCCCCCCACATCCTCCTCCGGGGGCTTCTCTGTCCTCATCTACATCCATAGACATTAATATGGGGAAAGTATGTGCCCCCCACATCCACCTCCGGGGGCTTCTCTGCCCTCATCTACATCCATAGACATTAATATGGAGAAAGTATGTGCCCCCCACATCCTCCTCCGGGGGCTTCTCTGTCCTCATCTACATCCATAGACATTAATATGGGGAAAGTATGTGCCCCCCACATCCACCTCCGGGGGCTTCTCTGCCCTCATCTACATCCATAGACATTAATATGGAGAAAGTATGTGCCCCCCACATCCTCCTCCGGGGGCTTCTCTGTCCTCATCTACATCCATAGACATTAATATGGAGAAAGTATGTGCCCCCCACATCCACCTCCGGGGGCTTCTCTGTCCTCATCTACATCCATAGACATTAATATGGAGAAAGTATGTGCCCCCCACATCCTCCTCCGGGGGCTTCTGTGTCCTCATCTACATCCATAGACATTAATATGGAGAAAGTATGTGCCCCCCACATCCTCCTCCGGGGGCTTCTCTGTCCTCATCTACATCCATAGACAATAATATGGGGAAAGTATGTGCCCCCCACATCCACCTCCGGGGGCTTCTCTGTCCTCATCTACATCCATAGACATTAACCCCTTTCTGTCATCGGACGTACTATTCCGTCCATGTGGGGTGGGCCCTAATTCCCAAGGACGGAATAGTACGTCCAGCACGATCGGCCGCGCTCACGGGGGGAGCGCGGCCGATCGCGGCCGGGTGTCAGCTGCCTATCGCAGCTGACATCCGGCACTATGTGCCAGGAGCGGTCACGGACCGCCCCCGGCACATTAACCCCCGGCACACCGCGATCAAACATGATCGCGGTGTGCCGGCGGTACAGGGAAGCATCGCGCAGGGAGGGGGCTCCCTGCGCGCTTCCCTGAGACCCCCGGAGCAACGCGATGTGATCGCGTTGCTCCGTGGGTCTCCTACCTCCTATCCCTGCAGGCCCCAGGTCCAAAATGGCCGCGGGGCTGCATCCGGGTCCTGCAGGGATCACTTCCGGGTGCCGAGCAGGCTGCAGATGAAAGCTGCAGCCTGCACGGCTGTAAGTGAGATCGGAGATCTCACAGAGTGCTGTGCACACTGTGAGATCAGCGATCTGTGATGTCCCCCCCTGGGACAAAGTAAAAAAGTAAAAAAAATTCCCACATGTGTAAAAAAAAAATAAAAAAAAAAATTCCTAAATAAAGAAAAAAAATATATATTATTCCCATAAATACATTCCTTTATCTAAATAAAAAAAAACCAAACAATAAAAGTACACATATTTAGTATCGCCACGTCCGTAACGACCCCACCTATAAAACTATATCACTAGTTAACCCCTGCAGTGAACACCGTAAAAAAAAAAAAAAAAAAACGAGGCAAAAAACAACGCTTTATTCTCATACCGCCAAACAAAAAGTGCGATAACACGCGATCAAAAAGACGGATATAAATAAACATGGTACCGCTGCAAACGTCATCTTGTCCCGCAAAAAACAAGCCGCCATATAGCATCATCAGCGAAAAAATAAAAAAGTTATAGTCCTCAGAATAAAGCGATGCCAAAATAATTATTTTTTCTATAAAATAGTTTTTATCGTATAGAAGCGCCAAAACATAAAAAAAATGATGTAAATGAGATATCGCTGTAATCGTACTGACCCGAAGAATAAAACTGCTTTATCAATTTTACCAAACGCGGAACGGTATAAACGCCTCCCCAAAAAGAAATTCATGAATAGCTGGTTTTTGATCATTCTGCCTCACAAAAATCGGAATAAAAAGCGATCAAAAAATCTCCCGTGCCTGAACATGTTATCAATAAAAACGTCAACTCGTTCCGCAAAAAACAAGATCTCACATGACTCTGTGGACTCAAATATGGAAAAATTATAGCTCTCAAAATGTGGTAACGCAAAAAATATTTTTTGCAATAAAAAGCTTCTTTCAGTGTGTGACAGCCGCCAATCATAAAAATCCGCTAAAAAACCCGCTATAAAAGTAAATCAAACCCCCTTTCATCACCCCCTTAGTTAGGGAAAAATAAAAAAAAATAAAAAAATGTATTTATTTCCATTTTACCATTAGGGCTAGGGTTAGGGCTAGGGTTAGGGTTGGGGCTAGGGTTAGGGTTGGGGCTAGGGTTGGGGCTAGGGTTAGGGTTGGGGCTAGGGTTAGGGTTGGGGCTAGGGTTGGGGCTAGGGTTAGGGTTGGGGCTAGGGTTAGGGCAGGGGCTAGGGTTAGGGCTGGGGCTAGGGTTGGGGCTAGGGTTAGGGTTGGGGCTAGGGTTAGGGTTGGGGCTAGGGTTAGGGTTGGGGCTAGGGTTAGGGCTACAGTTAGGGTTGGGGCTAAAGTTAGGGTTAAGGGTTGGGGCTAAAGTTAGGGTTAGGGTTTGGACTACATCTACGGTTGGGAATAGGGTTGGGATTAGGGTTAGGGGTGTGTCTGGGTTAGAGGTGTGGTTAGGGTTACCGTTGGAATTAGGGTTAGGGGTGTGTTTGGATTAGGGTTTCAGTTATAATTGGGGGGTTTCCACTGTTTAGGCACATCAGGGGCTCTCCAAACGCGACATGGCGTCCGATCTCAATTTCAGCCAATTCTGCGTTGAAAAAGTAAAACAGTGCTCCTTCCCTTCCGAGCTCTCCCGTGCGCCCAAACAGGGGTTTAACCCAACATATGGGGTATCAGCGTACTCGGAACACATTGGAGAACAACTTTTGGGGTCCAATCTCTCCTGCTACCCTTGGGAAAATACAAAACTGGAGGCTAAAAAATAATTTTTGTGGAAAAAAAATATTTTTTATTTGCATGGCTCTGCGTTATAAACTGTAGTGAAACAATTGGGGGTTCAAAGCTCTCACAACACATCTAGATGAGTTCCTTAGGGGGTCTACTTTCCAAAATGGTGTCACTTGTGGTGGGTTTCTACTGTTTAGGTACATTAGGGCCTCTGCAAATGCAATCTGACGCCTGCAAACCATTCCATCTAAGTCTGCATTCCAAATGGCGCTCCTTCCCTTCCGAGCCCTCCCATGCGCCCAAACATTGGTTCCCCCCCACATATGGGGTATCAGCGTACTCAGGACAAATTGGACAACAACTTTTGGGGTCCAATTTCTCCTGTTACCCTTGGGAAAACACAAAACTGGGGGCTAAAAAATAATTTTGGGGTGAAAATGTTTTTTTTTTTTTTCACGGCTATGCGTTATAAACTGTAGTGAAACACTTGAGGGTTCAAAACTCTCACAACACATCTAGATGAGTTGCTTAGGGGGTCTACTTTCCAAAATGGTGTCACTTGTGGGTTTTTTTTTACTGTTTAAGTACATTAGGGCTCTGCAAACGCAATGTGACGCCTGCAGACCATTCCATCTAAGTCTGCATTCAAAATGGCGCTCCATCCCTTCCGAGCCCTCCCATGCACCCAAACAGTGGTTCCCCCCCACATATGGGGTATCAGCGTACTCAGGACAAATTGGACAACAACTTTTGGGGTCCAATTTCTCCTGTTACCCTCAGGAAAATACAAAACTGGGGGCTAAAAAATAATTTTTGTGGGAAAAAAATGTTGTTTTTTTTACGGCTCTGCATTATAAACTTCTGTGAAGCAGTTGGTGGGTCAAAGTGCTCCCTACACCTCTAGATAAGTTCCTTAGGGGGTTTACTTTCCAAAATGGTGTCACTTGTGGGGGGGTTTCAATGTTTAGGCACATCAGTGGCTCTCCAAACGCAACATGGCGTCCCATCTCAATTCCTGTCAATTTTGCAGTGAAAAGTCAAATGACGCTCCTTCCCTTCCGAGCTCTGCCATGCGCCCAAACAGTGGTTTACCCCCACATATGGGGTATCAGCGTACTCAGGACAAATTGTAAAACATCTTTTGGGGTCCAATTTCTTCTCTTACTCTTGGGAAAATAAAAAATTGGGGGTGAAAAGATAATTTTTGTGAAAAAATATGATTTTTTATTTTTACGGTTCTGCATTATAAACTTCTGTGAAGCACTTGGTGGGTCAAAGTGCTCACCACACCTCTAGATAAGTTCCTTAGGGGGTCTACTTTCCAAAATGGTGTCACTTGTGGGGGGTTTCAATGTTTAGGCACATTAGTGGCTCTCCAAATGCAACATGGCGTCCCACCTCAATTCCTGTCAATTTTGCATTGAAAAGTCAAACGGCGCTCCTTCCCTTCCGAGCTCTCCCATGCGCCCAAACAGTGGTTTACCCCCACATATGGGGTATCAGCGTACTCAGGACAAATTGTACAACAACTTTTGGGGTCCAATTTCTTCTCTTACCCTTGGGAAAATAAAAAATTGGGGGTGAAAAGATAATTTTTGAGAAAAAATATGATTTTTTATTTTTACGGCTCTGCATTATAAACTTCTGTGAAGCACTTGGTGAGTCAAAGTGCTCACCACACCTCTAGATAAGCTCCTTAGGGGGTCTACTTTCCAAAATGGTGTCACTTGTGGGGGGTTTCAATGTTTAGGCATATCAGGGGCTCTCCAAACGCAACATGGTGTCCCATCTCAATTCCAGTCAATTTTGCATTGAAAAGTCAAATGGCGCTCCTTCGCTTCCGAGCTCTGTCATGTGCCCAAACAGTGGTTTACCCCCACATATGGGGTATTGGCGTACTCAGGACAAATTGTACAACATCTTTTGGCGTCCATTTTCTCCTGTTACCCTTGGTAAAATAAAACAAATTGGAGCTGAAGTAAATTTTGTGTGAAAAAAAAGTTAAATGCTCATTTTTATTTAAACATTCCAAAAATACCTGTGAAACACCTGAAGGGTTAATAAACTTCTTGAATGTGGTTTTGAGCACCTTGAGGGGTGCAGTTTTTAGAATGGTGTCACACTTGGGTATTTTCTATCATATAGACCCCTCAAAATTACTTCAAATGTGATGTGGTCCCTAAAAAAAAAATGGTGTTGTAAAAATGAGAAATTGCTGGTCAAATTTTAACCCTTATAACTCCCTAACAAAAAAAAATTTTGGTTCCAAAATTGGGCTGATGTAAAGTAGACATGTGGGAAATGTTACTTATTAAGTATTTTGTGTGACATATCACTGTTATTTAATTGCATAAAAATTCAAAGTTGAAAAATTGCAAAATTTTCAAAATTTTCGCCAAATTTCCGTTTTTTTCACAAATAAACGCAGGTAATATCAAAGAAATTTTACCACTATCATGAAGTACAATATGTCACGAGAAAACAATGTCAGAATCACAGGGATCCGTTGAAGCGTTCCAGAGTTATAACCTCATAAAGGGACAGTGGTCAGAATTGTAAAAATTGGCCCGGTCCATAACGTGCAAACCACCCTTGGGGGTGAAGGGGTTAATATGGAGATAGTATGTGCCCCCCACATCCTCCTCCGGGGGCTTCTCTGTCCTCATCTACATCCATAGACATTAATATGGAGAAAGTATGTGCCCCCCACATCCACCTCCGGGGGCTTCTCTGTCCTCATCTACATCCATAGACATTAATATGGAGAAAGTATGTGCCCCCCACATCCTCCTCCGGGGGCTTCTCTGTCCTCATCTACATCCATAGACATTAATATGGAGAAAGTATGTGCCCCCCACATCCACCTCCGGGGGCTTCTCTGTCCTCATCTACATCCATAGACATTAATATGGAGATAGTATGTGCCCCCCACATCCTCCTCCGGGGGCTTCTCTGTCCTCATCTACATCCATAGACATTAATATGGAGAAAGTATGTGCCCCCCACATCCACCTCCGGGGGCTTCTCTGTCCTCATCTACATCCATAGACATTAATATGGGGAAAGTATGTGCCCCCCACATCCACCTCCGGGGGCTTCTCTGTCCTCATCTACATCCATAGACATTAATATGGGGAAAGTATGTGCCCCCCACATCCTCCTCCGGGGGCTTCTGTGTCCTCATCTACATCCATAGACATTAATATGGAGAAAGTATGTGCCCCCCACATCCTCCTCCGGGGGCTTCTCTGTCCTCATCTACATCCATAGACATTAATATGGAGAAAGTATGTGCCCCCCACATCCTCCTCCGGGGGCTTCTCTGTCCTCATCTACATCCATAGACATTAATATGGAGAAAGTATGTGCCCCCCACATCCTCCTCCGGGGGCTTCTCTGTCCTCATCTACATCCATAGACATTAATATGGAGAAAGTATGTGCCCCCCACATCCACCTCCGGGGGCTTCTCTGTCCTCATCTACATCCATAGACATTAATATGGAGACAGTATGTGCCCCCCACATCCACCTCCGGGGGCTGCTCTGTCCTCTACATCCATAGACATTAATATGGAGAAAAGTATGTGCCCCCCACATCCTCCTCCGGGGGCTTCTCTGTCCTCATCTACATCCATAGACATTAATATGGAGAAAGTATGTGCCCCCCACATCCTCCTCCGGGGGCTTCTGTGTCCTCATCTACATCCATAGACATTAATATGGAGAAAGTATGTGCCCCCCACATCCTCCTCCGGGGGCTTCTGTCCTCACCTACATCTATAGACATTAATATGGAGAAAGTATGTGCCCCCCACATCCACCTCCGGGGGCTTCTGTGTCCTCATCTACATCCATAGACATTAATATGGAGACAGTATGTGCCCCCCACATCCTCCTCCGGGGGCTTCTCTGTCCTCATCTACATCTATAGACATTAATATGGAGAAAGTATGTGCCCCCCACATCCTCCTCCGGGGGCTTCTCTGTCCTCATCTATATCCATAGACATTAATATGGAGAAAGTATGTGCCCCCCACATCCTCCTCCGGGGGCTTCTGTGTCCTCATCTACATCCATAGACATTAATATGGAGAAAGTATGTGCCCCCCACATCCACCTCCGGGGGCTTCTCTGTCCTCATCTACATCCATAGACATTAATATGGAGAAAGTATGTGCCCCCCCACATCCACCTCCGGGGGCTTCTCTGTACTCATCTACATCCATAGACATTAATATGGAGAAAGTATGTGCCCCCCACATCCTCCTCCGGGGGCTTCTCTGTCCTCATCTACATCCATAGACATTAATATGGAGAAAGTATGTGCCCCCCACATCCTCCTCCGGGGGCATCTCTGTCCTCTACATCCATAGACATTAATATGGAGAAAGTATGTGCCCCCCACATCCTCCTCCGGGGGCTTCTGTGTCCTCATCTACATCCATAGACATTAATATGGAGAAAGTATGTGCCCCCCACATCCTCCTCCGGGGGCTTCTGTCCTCACCTACATCTATAGACATTAATATGGAGAAAGTATGTGCCCCCCACATCCTCCTCCGGGGGCTTCTGTGTCCTCATCTACATCCATAGACAGTAATATGGAGAAAGTATGTGCCCCCCACATCCTCCTCCGGGGGCTTCTCTGTCCTCATCTACATCCATAGACATTAATATGGGGAAAGTATGTGCCCCCCACATCCTCCTCCGGGGGCTTCTGTGTCCTCATCTACATCCATAGACATTAATATGGAGAAAGTATGTGCCCCCCACATCCTCCTCCGGGGGCTTCTCTGTCATCTACATCCATAGACATTAATATGGAGAAAGAATGTGCCCCCCTCATCCACCTCTGGGGGCTTCACTGTCCTCATCTACATCCACAGACATTAATATGGAGAAAGTATGTGCCCCCCACATCCTCCTCTGGGGGCTTCTCTGTCCTCATCTACATCCACAGACATTAATATGGAGAAAGTATGTGCCCCCCACATCCACCTCCGGGGGCTTCTCTGTCATCTACATCCATAGACATTAATATGGAGAAAGAATGTGCCCCCCTCATCCACCTCTGGGGGCTTCACTGTCCTCATCTACATCCACAGACATTAATATGGAGAAAGTATGTGCCCCCCACATCCTCCTCTGGGGGCTTCTCTGTCCTCATCTACATCCACAGACATTAATATGGAGAAAGTATGTGCCCCCCACATCCTCCCCCGGGGGCTTCTCTGTCCTCATCTACATCCATAGACATTAATATGGAGAAAGTATGTGCCCCCCACATCCTCCTCCGGGGGCTTCTCTGTCCTCATCTACATCCATAGACATTAATATGGAGAAAGTATGTGCCCCCCACATCCTCCTCCGGGGGCTTCTCTGTCCTCATCTACATCCATAGACATTAATATGGAGAAAGTATGTGCCCCCCACATCCTCCTCCGGGGGCTTCTCTGTCCTCATCTACATCCATAGACATTAATATGGAGAAAGTATGTGCCCCCCACATCCTCCTCCGGGGGCTTCTGTGTCCTCATCTACATCCATAGACATTAATATGGAGAAAGTATGTGCCCCCCACATCCTCCTCCGGGGGCTTCTCTGTCCTCATCTACATCCATAGACATTAATATGGAGAAAGTATGTGCCCCCCACATCCTCCTCTGGGGGCTTCTCTGTCCTCATCTACATCCACAGACATTAATATGGAGAAAGTATGTGCCCCCCACATCCTCCTCCGGGGGCTTCTCTGTCCACATCTACATCTATAGACATTAATATGGAGAAAGTATGTGCCCCCCACATCCTCCTCCGGGGGCTTCTCTGTCCTCATCTACATCCATAGACATTAATATGGAGAAAGTATGTGCCCCCCACATCCACCTCTGGGGGCTTCTCTGTCCTCATCTACATCCATAGACATTAATATGGAGAAAGTATGTGCCCCCCACATCCTCCTCCGGGGGCTTCTCTGTCCTCATCTACATCCATAGACATTAATATGGAGAAAGTATGTGCCCCCCACATCCTCCTCCGGGGGCTTCTCTGTCCTCATCTACATCCATAGACATTAATATGGAGAAAGTATGTGCCCCCCCACATCCACCTCCGGGGGCTTCTCTGTCCTCATCTACATCCATAGACATTAATATGGAGAAAGTATGTGCCCCCCACATCCTCCTCCGGGGGCTTCTCTGTCCTCATCTACATCCATAGACATTAATATGGAGACAGTATGTGCCCCCCCACATCCACCTCCGGGGGCTTCTCTGTCCTCATCTACATCCATAGACATTAATATGGAGAAAGTATGTGCCCCCCACATCCTCCTCCGGGGGCTTCTCTGTCCTCATCTGCATCCATAGACATTAATATGGAGAAAGTATGTGCCCCCCACATCCACCTCCGGGGGCTTCTCTGTCCTCATCTACATCCATAGACATTAATATGGAGACAGTATGTGCCCCCCCACATCCACCTCCGGGGGCTTCTCTGTCCTCATCTACATCCATAGACATTAATATGGAGAAAGTATGTGCCCCCCACATCCTCCTCCGGGGGCTTCTCTGTCCTCATCTGCATCCATAGACATTAATATGGAGAAAGTATGTGCCCCCCACATCCTCCTCCGGGGGCTTCTCTGTCCTCATCTGCATCCATAGACATTAATATGGAGAAAGTATGTGCCCCCCACATCCTCCTCCGGGGGCTTCTCTGTCCTCTACATCCATAGACATTAATATGGAGAAAGTATGTGCCCCCCACATCCACCTCCGGGGGCTTCTCTGTCCTCATCTACATCCATAGACATTAATATAGAGAAAGTATGTGCCCCCCACATCCACCTCCGGGGGCTTCTGTGTCCTCATCTACATCCATAGACATTAATATGGAGAAAGTATGTGCCCCCCACATCCACCTCCGGGGGCTTCTCTGTCCTCATCTACATCTATAGACATTAATATGGAGAAAGTATGTGCCCCCCACATCCTCCTCCGGGGGCTTCTCTGTCCTCATCTACATCTATAGACATTAATATGGAGAAAGTATGTGCCCCCCACATCCTCCTCCGGGGGCTTCTCTGTCCTCATCTACATCCATAGACATTAATATGGAGAAAGTATGTGCCCCCCACATCCTCCTCCGGGGGCTTCTCTGTCCTCATCTACATCCATAGACATTAATATGGAGACAGTATGTGCCCCCCACATCCTCCTCCGGGGGCTTCTCTGTCCTCATCTACATCCATAGACATTAATATGGAGAAAGTATGTGCCCCCCACATCCTCCTCCGGGGGCTTCTCTGTCCTCATCTACATCCATAGACATTAATATGGAGAAAGTATGTGCCCCCCACATCCACCTCCGGGGGCTTCTGTGTCCTCATCTACATCCATAGATATTAATATGGAGAAAGTATGTGCCCCCCACATCCTCCTCCGGGGGCTTCTCTGTCCTCATCTACATCCATAGACATTAATATGGAGAAAGTATGTGCCCCCCACATCCACCTCCGGGGGCTTCTGTGTCCTCATCTACATCCATAGATATTAATATGGAGAAAGTATGTGCCCCCCACATCCTCCTCCGGGGGCTTCTCTGTCCTCATCTACATCCATAGACATTAATATGGAGAAAGTATGTCCCCCCACATCCTCCTCCGGGGGCTTCTGTGTCCTCATCTACATCCATAGACGTTAATATGGAGAAAGTATGTGCCCCCCACATCCACCTCCGGGGGCTTCTCTGTCCTCATCTACATCCATAGACATTAATATGGAGAAAGTATGTGCCCCCCACATCCTCCTCCGGGGGCTTCTCTGTCCTCATCTACATCTATAGACATTAATATGGAGAAAGTATGTGCCCCCCACATCCTCCTCCGGGGGCTTCTCTGTCCTCATCTACATCCATAGACATTATCATGGAGAAAGTATGTGCCCCCCACATCCTCCTCCGGGGGCTTCTCTGTCCTCATCTACATCCATAGACATTAATATGGAGAAAGTATGTGCCCCCCACATCCTCCTCCGGGGGCTTCTCTGTCCTCATCTACATCCATAGACATTATCATGGAGTTGCTACTCTGCAGATATAACAGCTCTCGCTCTTCTGGGAAGGATGTCTACAAAATTTTGGAGGAGTCTGTGGTAATTCTTGTCCCTTCATCCAAAAGAGCATTTCTGGGGTCAGACCCTGATATTGGGAGGAGGCTGGGCTCACAATCTTTGTTATAGGATCAGGGTTAGGGGTCCCGGCTCTGTGCGGCAGCTCATGTTCCCCCCTCCAAGTCTGTATGGATCAAAGCTGAAGCTACAATTGTCCACCATGTCTTGTACTTAAGATTAATATTCTCCTTCACTGGAGCGGAGGGTCTGCGACACAAATCTCGCCCCAGCGCCTCTCACCTGGCGGTGTAAGGTTCTCGCACGTCCCGCTGACGACATCACACGTGTGTAGCATGCTGGAGCCTGGATCTCCGATGAGGACTCTGGAAAAAGAGAATCTGTGTGAGGAGTCTCCTGATAAAGTCCTACAAGTCAGACAAAACCTGAGAAGGAAAGGAGCAGAGCACAACATCCTCTGTAAACGGCTGACCCCCCAAATAAAGGAACCCACCAAGGGACAGGATACAGGAGAGCGAGCGGACAGGGGCCGGAGGCCGCAGGCGGACAGGGGCTGGAGAGCGTGTGGACGGGGGCTGGAGCCCGCAGGAGAGCCGGCTGACGGTGACGGGAGGATGCAGGAGAGCCGGCTGACGGTGGCGGGAGGATGCAGGAGAGCCGGCTGACGGTGGCGGGAGGATGCAGGAGAGCCGGCTGACGGTGACGGGAGGATGCAGGAGAGCCGGCTGACGGTGACGGGAGGATGCAGGAGAGCCGGCTGACGGTGGCAGGAGGATGCAGGAGAGCCGGCTGACGGTGACGGGAGGATGCAGGAGAGCCGGCTGACGGTGACGGGAGGATGCAGGAGAGCCGGCTGACGGTGACGGGAGGATGCAGGAGAGCCGGCTGACGGTGGCGGGAGGATGCAGGAGAGCCGGCAGAAGGTGACGGGAGGATGCAGGAGAGCCGGCAGAAGGTGACAGGAGGATGCAGGAGAGCCGGCTGACGGTGACGGGAGGATGCAGGAGAGCCGGCAGAAGGTGACGGGAGGATGCAGGAGAGCCGGCTGACGGTGGCGGGAGGATGCAGGAGAGCCGGCAGAAGGTGACGGGAGGATGCAGGAGAGCCGGCTGACGGTGACGGGAGGATGCAGGAGAGCCGGCTGACGGTGGCAGGAGGATGCAGGAGAGCCGGCTGACGGTGACGGGAGGATGCAGGAGAGCCGGCTGACGGTGACGGGAGGATGCAGGAGAGCCGGCAGAAGGTGGCGGGAGGATGCAGGAGAGCCGGCTGACGGTGACGGGAGGATGCAGGAGAGCCGGCTGACGGTGACGGGAGGATGCAGGAGAGCCGGCAGAAGGTGACGGGAGGATGCAGGAGAGCCGGCAGAAGGTGACAGGAGGATGCAGGAGAGCCGGCTGACGGTGACGGGAGGATGCAGGAGAGCCGGCTGACGGTGACGGGAGGATGCAGGAGAGCCGGCAGACGGTGGCGGGAGGATGCAGGAGAGCCGGCTGACGGTGGCGGGAGGATGCAGGAGAGCCGGCAGAAGGTGACGGGAGGATGCAGGAGAGCCGGCTGACGGTGGCGGGAGGATGCAGGAGAGCCGGCTGACGGTGACGGGAGGATGCAGGACAGCCGGCTGACGGTGACGGGAGGATGCAGGAGAGCCGGCAGAAGGTGACGGGAGGATGCAGGAGAGCCGGCTGACGGTGGCGGGAGGATGCAGGAGAGCCGGCTGACGGTGGCGGGAGGATGCAGGAGAGCCGGCTGACGGTGACGGGAGGATGCAGGAGAGCCGGCTGACGGTGACGGGAGGATGCAGGAGAGCCGGCAGAAGGTGACGGGAGGATGCAGGAGAGCCGGCAGAAGGTGACGGGAGGATGCAGGAGAGCCGGCTGACGGTGGCAGGAGGATGCAGGAGAGCCGGCTGACGGTGACGGGAGGATGCAGGAGAGCCGGCTGACGGTGACGGGAGGATGCAGGAGAGCCGGCTGACGGTGACGGGAGGATGCAGGAGAGCCGGCAGAAGGTGACGGGAGGATGCAGGAGAGCCGGCAGAAGGTGACAGGAGGATGCAGGAGAGCCGGCTGACGGTGACGGGAGGATGCAGGAGAGCCGGCTGACGGTGACGGGAGGATGCAGGAGAGCCGGCAGAAGGTGACGGGAGGATGCAGGAGAGCCGGCAGAAGGTGACGGGAGGATGCAGGAGAGCCGGCTGACGGTGGCGGGAGGATGCAGGAGAGCCGGCTGACGGTGACGGGAGGATGCAGGAGAGCCGGCTGACGGTGACGGGAGGATGCAGGAGAGCCGGCTGACGGTGACGGGAGGATGCAGGAGAGCCGGCTGACGGTGGCGGGAGGATGCAGGAGAGCCGGCAGAAGGTGACGGGAGGATGCAGGAGAGCCGGCTGACGGTGGCGGGAGGATGCAGGAGAGCCGGCTGACGGTGACGGGAGGATGCAGGACAGCCGGCTGACGGTGACGGGAGGATGCAGGAGAGCCGGCAGAAGGTGACGGGAGGATGCAGGAGAGCCGGCAGAAGGTGACGGGAGGATGCAGGAGAGCCGGCTGACGGTGGCGGGAGGATGCAGGAGAGCCGGCTGACGGTGGCGGGAGGATGCAGGAGAGCCGGCTGACGGTGGCGGGAGGATGCAGGAGAGCCGGCTGACGGTGGCGGGAGGATGCAGGAGAGCCGGCTGACGGTGGCGGGAGGATGCAGGAGAGCCGGCTGACGGTGGCGGGAGGATGCAGGAGAGCCGGCTGACGGTGGCGGGAGGATGCAGGAGAGCTGGCTGACGGTGGCGGGAGGATGCAGGAGAGCCGGCTGACGGTGGCGGGAGGATGCAGGAGAGCCGGCTGACGGTGGCGGGAGGATGCAGGAGAGCTGGCTGACGGTGGCAGGAGGATGCAGGAGAGCCGGCTGACGGTGGCAGGAGGATGCAGGAGAGCTGGCTGACGGTGGCTGGAGGACGCAGGAGAGCTGGCAGACAGTGGCGGGAGGATGCAGGAGAGCTGGCTGACGGTGGCGGGAGGACGCAGGAGAGCTGGCTGACCGTGGCGGGAGGATGCAGGAGAGCCGGCTGATGGTGGCGGGAGGATGCAGGAGAGCCGGGCTGACGGTGGCAGGAGGACGCAGGAGAGCCGGCTGACGGTGGCAGGAGGACGCAGGAGAGCCAGCTGACGGTGGTGGGAGGACGCAGGAGAGCCGGCGGACGGTGGCTGGGGAACGCAGGAGAGCAGGTGGACAGTGGTGGGAGGACGCAGGAGAGCCGGCGGACGGTGGCTGGGGAACGCAGGAGAGCAGGTGGACAGTGGCGGGAGGACGCAGGAGAGCCGGCTGACGGTGGCTGGGGAACGCAGGAGAGCAGGTGGACAGTGGCCGTAGGATGCAGGAGAGCAGGCAGACCGTGTCGGGAGGCCGCCTTACACTTACTGCAGTCACTGCATACAGGATGCAATAGTAAGAAGCTGGTCCCGGCACAATAAAACTTTCTGTAGAAGGAACTTATTGTCACAGTCCTGATGCCAGAGATGTGCGACGGTCCAGCTATGTACAACATGTCCCTGCTATAGAAGCAAATATCAGGCAATGCGGAGACCTCACCTCTCTCCAATTGTGGAATTAAACTGCACCACTCTATATCCGAAGAGCCCACCGACCTCAGCAGAAAACCGGCTATATTCCTGTACCTCCACATTGTAAAGGAAGGAGATGTCCACCTCTAGAACAAAAACACTCATGGGAAAATGGTGTCACCATTGATATAATAGGAGAACTAGACATAAACCTACCAACAAGAAAAGACAGCAGCAAAAGAAGCCAGAAGTCCATGAGTCCTTGCTGGGTGAAGACCCGAAATATGAAAGCGGCCAACAAAGACTAGTGAGAAGAGCAGAAGTGACTGTGGGAAGAAAGCAATGGGCTTAGGAGCTGAGCCGTCATGAGATGACACCCGGCACAGGCTGGGTGGAGGCATAAGGTCACCACATATACATGTGGTTAGAAGGGGGCTGAGAGAGGAAGGAAGTCTTCACAGCATGAGATACTCAACGTTTCTTCATACTCCGCCACCTGAAAGACAAAACTATTATTACCGATTATCAATAAATTCAGACTCAACCAGAGAATTCTCCCTCAACGATGACCTCCAGAATCTGACCAACACGGTCCTGACAAATGGTAACCTACCAAAGACTGCTCTCCACAGCAAGCTCTTCGTATCAATCTCAGGAACAAAATATTAAAAAATCTCAAAAAATCTTTTACTGCAGAAGATTCTTCATAAAGATTTCATAATTTCAGATCATAAAATGCAATGAAAAGTGTATACTGTATTATCCTCCAGAGCTGCACTCACTATTCTGCTGGTGCAGTCACTGTGTACATACATTACATTACTGATCCTGAGTTACATCCTGTATTATACCCCAGAGCTGCACTCACTATTCTGCTGGTGCAGTCACTGTGTACATACATTACATATCCTGAGTTACATACTGTATTATACTCCAGAGCTGCACTCACTATTCTGCTGGAGCAGTCACTGTGTACATACATTACATTACTGATCCTGAGTTACATCCTGTATTATACCCCAGAGCTGCACTCACTATTCTGCTGGTGCAGTCACTGTGTACATACATTACATTACTGATCCTGAGTTACCTCCTGTATTATACACCAGAGCTGCACTCACTATTCTGCTGGTGCAGTCACTGTGTACATACATTACTGATCCTGAGTTACATTCTGTATTATACCCCAGAGCTGCACTCACTATTCTGCTGGTGCAGTCACTGTGTACATACATTACATTACTGATCCGGAGTTACATCCTGTATTATACTCCAGAGCTGCACTCACTATTCTGCTGGTGCAGTCACTGTGTACATACATTACATTACTGATCCTGAGTTACATCCTGTATTATACTCCAGAGCTGCACTCACTATTCTGCTGGTGCAGTCACTGTGTACATACATTACATTACTAATCCTGAGTTACATCCTGTATTATACCCCAGAGCTGCACTCACTATTCTGCTGGTGCAGTCACTGTGTACATACATTACATTACTAATCCTGAGTTACATCCTGTATTATACCCCAGAGCTGCACTCACTATTCTGCTGGTGCAGTCGCTGTGTACATACATTACATTACTGATCCTGAGTTACATCCTGTATTATACCCCAGAGCTGCACTCACTATTCTGCTGGTGCAGTCACTGTGTACATACATTTCATTACTGATCCTGAGTTACATCCTGTATTATACTCCAGAGCTGCACTCACTATTCTGCTGGTGCAGTCACTGTGTACATACATTACATTACTGATCCTGAGTTACATCCTGTATTATCCTCCAGAGCTGCACTCACTATTCCGCTGGTGCAGTCACTGTGTACATACATTACATTACTGATCCTGAGTTACATCCTGTATTATCCTCCAGAGCTGCACTCACTATTCCGCTGGTGCAGTCACTGTGTACATACATTACATTACTGATCCTGAGTTACATCCTGTATTATACCCCAGAGCTGCACTCACTATTCTGCTGGTGCAGTCACTGTGTACATACATTTCATTACTGATCCTGAGTTACATCCTGTAGATCTTTTATTATAAAAATGAAAAACATAACAATAATAATAACAGAAACAAAACAGAAATATTAGCCAGAAAATAATCAGTATACTGAACACTGGTCCAGCCGCTCATTCTCTCCTCTCACACATATTATACAGTATATACAGAATAACTACTTTGACCTTCTGGTCCGGTCACCAAACAAAATAATAATAACAAATAAAATAAACAATGGCAAACAAAAACTATATACATAAACTTTTTTCTCTTTTTTTTTTTTTTTTTTGAATTATTATTTTTTTTTTTATTATTTTTTTTTTTAGTTTTAAATAAAATAACTACAAATTAAACAAATATATACAATACTACAAGCTATCCTCCATTCCCAACCCCCCGCACTGACCTGAGAGCTGGTCCTGCATCTCATGCCTCAGTCCATGTCCAACGTCCATAGGCCAGATCAGGCAGTGCCAGTTTTCCCCCAAACAACCCGGTGTCCCATAGTCCCACAAGATAATCCCACCTCCCCCCTTTTCCCACCACCCAACCTAACACCTACACCCAAATCTATATCCCCATATACAATATATACAATATATACAGCAGCACACACCACAATAATCACAACTCACGAAGCCCAAGTTCGGCGCCTGCAGCCCTACATCACTGTATAATGATCAAACAAAACAAAAATCTACAGTGTCAGCAGCAGCCCACCACCAGGAAAGGAGATGACCAGACTAGGGCACACTAAAAGAAAAGCCCCTCCAGAGGAGAGCGGCCCTCCGTGTGCCCAGTCTCCCATACTCCAGAGAGCGCACCTTCACCAGGTCACCGAGTATGGTCCTAAACACATCGTCCACTGGGAGGATTTTTCGTTGCGTCGATACTAAGCACCGTGCGTTCCACGTGTGATACCTAACCACTGCGCTAACTAGAAATAAGGTGCAGCGGTCCCGACCACCCAGGTCTCCGAATGCTCCATAGGCCCATTCCGCATAGGAGAGACCGGCCAGCCGAGACCAGCCAATGAAGGCGCCCACCCTGTTGTACACCTCTGTGTTGAAGGGACAATGAAGCAGGAAGTGGTCCATGCTTTCCAGCAAGGTACCACAATGCTCCCGAGGACAATTCCTGTCCTCAGAGCTCCTACACTTCAGATTGTCCCTCACACACAGTTTCCCATGGAAGCAGCGCCAAGCCAAGTCCCAAAACTTCGAGGGGATCCTGATAGAATTCAAAAGATGCAAACCCACCCCAAGATCCCGACTTGGGCAGTCCCTGAGCGCCAGAGGCCTCTGGAAATGGGTCAACAGAACCCTACTGTCAAGTAGTTTCCTTGGCAGAGTCCTGATCTCCCACATTCCCAGACCCCACCGACGAATTACCTTCAGAACCAAGGTAGCGTAAGCCGGAAGATGTCCATGCGGTGTGCGAAGATCCTTCACTTGCCCTCCTGTCTCCCATTCCTGGAAGAAAGGCTGAAACCATCCCCTACAGGAGAATACCCAAGGAGTAGCCCTCTCTTTCCAGAGGTTTGCGATATTGATCTTAATGAAGGTATCCACAAGGAATACCACAGGGTTGACCATACCCAACCCTCCTAGTCTCCTCGTACGGTAAGTAACCTCCCTCTTGACCAGGTTCAGTCTATTCCCCCATAACAGTTGGAAGAACAAACTGTAGACCCGAGTCCAGAGAGATTTCGGCAAGATGCACACACTGCCCAGATAAATCAGTAAAGGGAGCAGGTAAGTTTTGCTCAGGTTTACCCTTTCCCTTAGGGTCAAAGACCAACCCTTCCATTGGTTCACCTTCTGAGTGGCGATCTCTAGCCTGCTGTCCCAATTTTGTTTGGGGTAATCCCCCTGGCCAAATTCGATGCCAAGGACTTTTGCAGAGACTTTGGGTCCTGGAAGGGTGTCCGGGAGATCAAAACCAGGATCTCCTCCTCCCAGCCAGAGACTCTCACACTTATCTCGGTTGATCTTGGACCCGGATGCCTCCGAGTAGCGATCTACCTCTGACATCAGCCACCCTGCCTCCTCGTGAGAGGAAGCAAACACAGTGACATCATCGGCATACGCCACCACCCTCAGAGTGGCTTCCGGTACTGCCTGATCCATCCCGATCCCGGCCAACGGTCCACGCTCCACCCTCCTAAGAAGAGGGTCAATCGCAAACATGTACAGCAGCGGGCTCAAGGGACAACCCTGGCGAACACCGGACCCAACCTCAAAAGAGCTACCAATCCAACCATTCACAAGCGGGAAACTCTCTGCCCCACTGTACAAGGTCTTAAGCCAATCAACAAACCCCCCCGGCAGGCCATATCTCAGAAGGACGGACCAGAGGTACTCGTGATTAACCCGATCAAACGCTTTTGCCTGGTCCAGTGACAGCATGTACCCCTTCCAGTGACCAGCCCTACCCTGCTCCACTGCTTCTCGGACACAGAGCACAGCACTAAATGTGCTGCGGCCTGGAACAGAGCAATGCTGGGCCCCCGAAAGGAGTCGGGGTGCAAATTTCACCAGCCGATTAAACAGCACCTTTGCCAGAACCTTCCTGTCTGCATTGAGAAGCGCTATGGGACGCCAATTCTCAATGCAAGATGGGTCCTTACCCTTTGACAAGATGATCAGAGCAGACCTCCTCATTGACTTCGGCAGAGTGCCCGAGGAAAGACACTCATTGAATACCTCAGTCAAGAGGGGAACCAAAACGTCCTTAAAGGTCTTATAGAATTCAGATGTTAAGCGATCTGGACCAGGCGATTTTTGGGGGGCAAGCCAACTGAACTTCCTCTTCCCTGATCATTTCTGTCAAAACGTCAAGAGAGGGGTCTACCCCTGGTTCGGGGACAGCTTCAGCCAGGAAAGCCGACATCTCATCCCAATCAAGATCCCTCTTCCCCAAGAGGTGCGAGTAGAAGGATCTGACAACCTCCAGGATCCAGGATCTGGATCGCCTCAGGGACCCTGTAGTGTCGACCAGTCCTGTAACCACTTTACTATTCACTGACATCTTGCAGTTTCTGTAAGGGTCGGGCGAGCGGTACTTCCCATAATCCCTCTCAAAAACCAAAGATGCGTGTCTATCGTACTGACACCTCATAAGCAAAGATTTCACTCTGGAGATCTCCTCTGTCATGAATCCCAATGGCTAGGGATAGCACAGGACAAGCAAAGTACAAATATATTACGGACGAGCTCTAGGGTGATGGAACCTGGGCTGACCGCTGCCCTACGCCTGACAAACGCAACTAGAGATAGCCAGGGAGCGTGCCTACGTTGGTTCTAGACGCCACGCACCAGCCTAAGAGCTAACTAGCACTGCAGAGAAAATAAAGACCTCACTTGCCTCCAGCGGAATGAACCCCAAAAGATATAGTTGCCCCCCACATGTATTGACGGTGAAATGAGAGGAACGCACACACATAGAGATGATATATATAGTTTTAGCAAATTGAGGCCCGCTGTAAACTAGAAAGCAGAACGATACAAAAGGGGACTGAGCGGTCAGCAAAAAACCCTAATCAAAAAAAAACCATCCTGAGATTACAAGAACCCATGTGCCAACTCATGGCACATGGGGAGAACCTCAGTCCACTAGAGCTACCAGCTAGCATAGAGACATAATAAGCAAGCTGGACAAAAAAACAAACAACTGAAAATCAGCACTTAGCTTATCCTGAAAGATCTGGGAGCAGGTAGGCAGGAACCAAACAGAGCACATCTGAATACATTGATAGCCGGCAAGGGAAATTACAGAAAGGCCAGGTAAAATAGGAAACACCCAGCCACTGATGGACAGGTGGAAACCAAAGGCCGCAACCCACCAAAGTCACCCAGTACCAGCAGTAACCACCAGAGGGAGCCCACAAACAGAATCCACAACAGTACCCCCCCCTTGAGGAGGGGTCACCGAACCCTCACGAGAACCCCCAGGGCGATCAGGGTGAGCTCTATGGAAGGCGCGGACCAAATCAGTCGCATGAACATCGGAGGCGACCACCCAGGAATTATCCTCCTGACCATAACCCTTCCACTTAACCAAATACTGGAGTTTGCGTCTGGAAACACGAGAATCCAAGATCTTCTCAACAACATACTCCAATTCTCCCTCCACCAGCACCGGAGCAGGAGGCTCAACCGAAGGAACAACGGGCACCTCATACCTCCGCAACAACGACCGATGGAACACATTATGAATAGCAAACGATGCTGGGAGATCCAAACGAAAAGATACAGGGTTAAGAATCTCCGAGATCCTATAAGGACCGATGAACCGAGGCTTGAACTTAGGAGAAGAGACCTTCATAGGGACAAAACGAGAAGACAACCGCACCAAATCCCCAACAAGAAGTCGGGGACCCACGCGGCGACGGCGATTAGCAAACTGCTGAGTCTTCTCCTGAGATAACTTCAAATTGTCCACCACCTGATTCCAAATCTGATGTAGCCTGTCCACCACCACGTCCACTCCAGGACAATCCGAAGACTCCACCTGACCAGAGAAAAAACGAGGATGAAACCCCGAATTACAAAAAAAAGGAGAGACCAACGTGGCAGAACTAGCCCGATTATTAAGAGCAAATTCGGCCAGTGGCAAAAAAGCAACCCAGTCATCTTGATCAGCAGAAACAAAACACCTCAAATAAGTTTCCAAGGTCTGATTAGTTCGCTCCGTCTGGCCATTCGTCTGAGGATGGAATGCAGACGAAAAAGACAAATCAATGCCCATCTTGGCACAAAACGTCCGCCAAAATCTAGACACAAACTGGGATCCCCTGTCAGAAACGATATTCTCCGGAATCCCATGCAAACGAACCACGTTCTGAAAAAATAAAGGGACCAACTCAGAGGAGGAAGGCAACTTAGGCAAGGGCACCAAATGAACCATCTTAGAAAAGCGGTCACACACAACCCAGATAACGGACATTTTCTGTGAAACCGGGAGATCAGAAATAAAATCCATGGAAATGTGCGTCCAAGGCCTCTTCGGGATGGGCAAGGATAACAACAACCCACTGGCCCGAGAACAGCAAGGCTTAGCTCGAGCACACACTTCACAAGACTGCACAAAGGTACGCACATCCCTAGACAAGGAAGGCCACCAAAAAGACCTGGCCACCAAGTCTCTAGTACCAAATATTCCAGGATGACCAGCCAACACAGAAGAATGGACCTCGGAGATGACTCTACTGGTCCAATCATCCGGAACAAACAGTCTTTCTGGTGGACAACGATCCGGTTTATCCACCTGAAACTCCTGCAATGCACGTCGCAAGTCTGGGGATACGGCGGACAATATTACCCCATCCCTAAAGATACCAGTAGGCCCAGAGTCTCCAGGAGAGTCAGGCACAAAACTCCTGGAAAGAGCATCTGCCTTCACATTCTTTGAACCTGGCAGGTATGAAACCACGAAATTGAAACGAGAAAAAAACAACGACCAACGAGCCTGTCTAGGATTCAAACGCCTGGCAGACTCAAGGTAAATGAGATTCTTGTGATCAGTCAAGACCACCACACGATGTTTAGCACCCTCAAGCCAATGACGCCACTCCTCAAATGCCCACTTCATGGCCAAAAGCTCCCGATTACCCACATCATAATTGCGCTCGGCGGGCGAGAATTTTCTAGAGAAGAATGCACATGGCTTCATCACCGAGCCATTAGAACTTCTCTGTGACAAAACCGCCCCCGCTCCAATCTCGGAAGCATCAACCTCAACCTGAAAAGGAAGTGAAACATCTGGTTGACACAACACAGGAGCAGAAGAAAACCGGCGCTTAAGTTCCTGAAAGGCCTCCACGGCCGCAGGAGACCAATCAGCAACATCAGCACCCTTTTTAGTCAAATCAGTCAAAGGTTTAACAATACTGGAAAAATTAGCAATGAACCGACGATAAAAATTAGCAAACCCCAAGAACTTCTGAAGGCTCTTAACAGATGTAGGTTGTGTCCAGTCACAAATCGCCTGAACCTTGACGGGATCCATCTCAATAGTAGAAGGAGAAAAAATGTACCCCAAAAAAGAAATCTTCTGGACTCCGAAGAGACACTTTGAGCCCTTCACAAACAGAGAATTGGCCCGCAGAACCTGAAACACCTTCCTGACCTGTAGAACATGAGACTCCCAGTCATCAGAAAACACCAAAATATCATCCAAATACACAATCATAAACTTATCCAGATATTCACGGAAAATATTGTGCATAAAGGACTGAAAGACTGACGGAGCATTGGAGAGTCCAAAAGGCATTACCAAATACTCAAAATGGCCCTCAGGCGTATTAAATGCGGTTTTCCACTCATCACCCTGTTTTATCCGCACCAGATTATACGCACCGCGAAGATCTATCTTAGTGAACCACCTAGCCCCCTTAATGCGAGCAAACAAATCAGTCAATAATGGCAATGGATACTGATACTTGACTGTAATCTTATTCAGAAGGCGATAATCTATACAAGGCCTCAGGGAACCATCTTTTTTTGCCACAAAAAAAAAACCTGCTCCCAGAGGGGACGAAGATGGACGAATATGTCCCTTTTCCAAGGACTCCTTAATATAATTCCGCATAGCAGTATGCTCTGGCAGTGACAGATTAAATAAACGACCCTTAGGGAACTTACTGCCAGGAATCAATTCTATAGCACAGTCACAATCTCTATGCGGAGGGAGCGAATTGAGCTTAGGCTCCTCAAAAACATCCCTATAGTCAGACAAAAACTCAGGGATCTCAGAAGGAGTAGATGAAGCGATTGAAATCGGAGGTGCATCATCATGAACCCCCTGACATCCCCAGCTTAACACAGACATTGTTTTCCAGTCCAGGACAGGATTATGAGTTTGTAACCATGGCAGACCAAGCACTAGTACATCATGTAAATTATACAGTACAAGGAAGCGAATCACCTCCTGATGAACGGGAGTCATGCGCATGGTCACTTGTGTCCAATACTGCGGCTTATTCATAGCCAATGGTGTAGAGTCAATTCCCTTCAGAGGAATAGGAACTTCCAGAGGTTCCAGACTAAAACCGCAGCGTTTAGCAAATGACCAATCCATAAGACTCAGGGCAGCGCCCGAATCCACATAGGCATCGACGGAAATGGAAGACAGTGAAAAAATCAGAGTCACAGACAAAATGAACTTAGGCTGCAGAGTACCAATGGCAAAAGATTTATCAACCCTTTTTGTGCGTTTAGAGCATGCTGATATAACATGAGCTGAATCACCACAATAGAAACACAATCCATTTTTCCGCCTATAATTTTGCCGTTCACTTCTGGACTGAATTCTATCACATTGCATAGTCTCAGGTGCCTGTTCAGAAGACACCGCCAACTGGTGCACGGATTTGAGCAACCGTAAACGCCGATCAATCTGAATGGCCATAGCCATAGACTCATTCAGACCTGTAGGCGTAGGGAACCCCACCATAATATCCTTAATGGCCTCAGAAAGACCATTTCTGAAGTTTGCAGCCAGGGCGCACTCATTCCACTGAGTAAGCACCGACCATTTCCTAAACTTCTGACAATATATCTCCGCTTCATCATGCCCCTGAGAGAGGGCTAATAAAGCCTTTTCAGCCTGAATCTCCAGGTTAGGTTCCTCATAGAGCAATCCCAATGCCAGAAAAAATGCATCCACACTGAGCAATGCAGGATCCCCTGGTGCCAATGCAAATGCCCAATTCTGAGGGTCGCCCCGCAGGAAAGATATTACAATCTTGACCTGTTGAGCAGGGTCTCCAGAGGAGCGAGATTTTAAAGAAAGAAACAATTTACAATTGTTCCTGAAATTCAGGAAGGTAGATCTATCTCCAGAAAAGAACTCTGGAATAGGAATTCTAGGTTCAGACATGGGAGTGTGAACCACAAAATCCTGTATGTTTTGAACTTTTGCCGCGAGATTACTCAGGCTGGAAGCCAAACTCTGGACATCCATGTTAAACAGCTAAGATCAGAGCCATTCAAGGGTTAAGAGGAGGTAAGAAGCAGCTAGACAGCAATTAAGGGCTAGGCAGCAAAACTCTGAAGGGAAAAAAAAAAAAAAATTTCCCTTAAACACTTCTCTATCTCCTGCTTCAGCCCAAACAATTAACACTTTGTGGGCCGGCTATACTGTCATGAATCCCAATGGCTAGGGATAGCACAGGACAAGCAAAGTACAAATATATTACGGACGAGCTCTAGGGTGATGGAACCTGGGCTGACCGCTGCCCTACGCCTGACAAACGCAACTAGAGATAGCCAGGGAGCGTGCCTACGTTGGTTCTAGACGCCACGCACCAGCCTAAGAGCTAACTAGCACTGCAGAGAAAATAAAGACCTCACTTGCCTCCAGCGGAATGAACCCCAAAAGATATAGTTGCCCCCCACATGTATTGACGGTGAAATGAGAGGAAGGCACACACAGAGATGATATATATAGTTTTAGCAAATTGAGGCCCGCTGTAAACTAGAAAGCAGAACGATACAAAAGGGGACTGAGCGGTCAGCAAAAAACCCTAATCAAAAAAAACCATCCTGAGATTACAAGAACCCATGTGCCAACTCATGGCACATGGGGAGAACCTCAGTCCACTAGAGCTACCAGCTAGCATAGAGACATAATAAGCAAGCTGGACAAAAAACCAAACAACTGAAAATCAGCACTTAGCTTATCCTGAAAGATCTGGGAGCAGGTAGGCAGGAACCAAACAGAGCACATCTGAATACATTGATAGCCGGCAAGGGAAATGACAGAAAGGCCAGGTAAAATAGGAAACACCCAGCCACTGATGGACAGGTGGAAACCAAAGGCCGCAACCCACCAAAGTCACCCAGTACCAGCAGTAACCACCAGAGGGAGCCCACAAACAGAATCCACAACACTCCTCGCGGCTACCTCCAGTTGAGACAAGATGCTCGAGTTTCCTCCTCAGACCCTGATACAGGCGGTACCTGCTCAGACTCCTGAGGCTCGAGAGCTGGCAGAAGAATCGCGCCACCCTTTCCTTGAACATCTCCCGCCACTCTGACTTACTGCTACAAAGATCCAGTAAGGGTACCTGGCTCTGAAGAAAATCCTCAGAGGACTGTCTTATCTCCGCTTCTTCCAAGAGAGACGAATTGAGCCTCCAAAAGCCTCTTCCCATCCGGAGGGTCTCTGTAACATTCAGAGAAAACAAAATTAAACAGTGGTCGGAGAACTCCACCTCAACAACAGACACTGCTGAAGAGACAGCTTCCTCCTTTAAATAAAACCTATCTATTCTGGACCTACAGTTACCTCTATGATAGGTGAACCCCTCGTGGCCTGGGGTGTGCCGAATGTGGACATCCACCAGGCGAGCCTCACTAGCTATACTATTAAGGGCGACGCTATCATAAGTCAGCTTGTCTCTGGAACCTCCTCTATCTCGGGGCCTCGTGACAGCATTGAAGTCCCCTCCAAAGACAACCTGCCGACTTGTAAAAAGGTAGGGCTTGATCCTCATAAAGAGACACTTCCGGTCCCACTTAGATTGGGGACCATAGCTGTTAATGAGCCGGAGCTCTTGTCCCTTCATGAGGACATCTAAGATCAGGCACCTCCCCATTTCTAGCTCAATAACCCGTCGGCATTCCACCGGTGCGGTAAAAAGGACCGCCACTCCGCTATACGGCTCAGCCGCAAGGGACCAATAGGAGGGCCCGAGTCTCCACTCCCTCTTAGCTTTAAACACATCTGCCATGTTTGGCAGCCTGGTCTCTTGCAAAAAGAAAATGTCAGCTTCAACCCGGCTGAGAAAATCAAAGGCTGCAAATCTAGCTGTATTTGACTTTATGCTGGCGACATTAATGGACGCCAGCGTCAACGGAGTGGGTTCCGCCATCATTGATGATTGAGTTAGATGGCTTTCTTCTTCCCACTCCCCTTATCCTCTGCCTCAGAGGAGGAATCCTTCCCCCTCTTCAATGACAATGAGGTATCCATTCCCACGTGTTTTTTATTTTTATTGTCCTCGTCTCCGGACTCTGGGCCAGTCCCTCCCTTCAAGGATCTTACGTTCCCAGAAGGAGGAGACTCGGCGTCCCCTGTGAGCACCGCCGAAGCCAGAACCTCACCCTCAGCTTCCTCCTCAGAGGAAGAGATGTTTTCAAGGGCTTGGAACCGGTTAGAAAGACCAACCAGAGGGGAGTCGGTTTTTCCTTCCTTAGGTACCTTGGTCAGAGCGAGAGAAGATTTTTTTATCTCCCTTCTTTCTCTTCTTTTTGGTGCCGAGCTTACGCTTGTCCTCTAGCCACTGCCTATTATCCTCATCCATACTTTCATAATGGGAGGACTCTGAGGCAGTGGCACTTCCCTCCCTGTGGATCCTCCTGACCTCCTCATCCAACTCATCATCCCTTGGGGCCTCAGCAGCAAGACTGGCGTCCAGGACAGGGGCCGCCCCAGTAGCCCGAGGCTCGCCCAGCTCCCTATCTTGTCTGCGCTTGTCTAGACGCCTTAGCTGGGCAGGCGTCTTTTTATTGCTTTTCTTCCTTGGCCCCTCAGCTCCCTCACCCTTGCTAGTCCCTTCCCCAGCAGAATCAGCCTCACGGCTTTCTCCCACCGGGGTCACGACTGCGTTAGCGAAGGAGCGAGGACAACGGCTGAATGGGTGACCTAACTCACCAAACAGGTGGCACCTAATCTCCACACAAGATGCAGCAAGATGGCCGACATCCCCACACAACGCACACTTCTGCACAGTGCAGTTTGCGCTGAAGTGTGTGGGGTCGCCGCACTTGTGACAGAGCTTCGGTTGCCCCTGGTAGAAGACCAGGATAAGATCCCTACCCAGGAAGGCAGATGATGGTATGTGGGCAACCGTACCACCTGAACGCTTAAGTTTTACCATAAACGTCCAGGCCCCTGACCAGATACCAAACTCGTCACGGTTTTTCTTTGGCATCTCCACTACCTCTTCATACCGGCCAAGCCACGTCATGATGTCATAACAAGAAAGCGACTCGTTACATGTCATCACGGTCACTTTCTTGACTTGGTTTTGGCGAGACACCGCCTGAACGGCAAAATCTCGCCAGCCGGGCTCATTTTTTGCCAACTCATAGTTCGACCAGAAAAGTTCAAGCCCCTCTGGCCGAACAAAGCTGACATCAAACTCAGGTGTGGAATAGGGATGTATCAAGGCGTAGATGTCAATCGCCTTGAAGCCCATCCTCAGCAGGAGCTCCACAACCTTCGACCTTGGAGGACATGCATCACTGCCCCTCCACCGAAGACGGACCACATTCCTACGAACACTACCCGGCCTAGCTGTTGGGAGGGACCACACTGTATCCCCCACACTTTGCTCTCGGAAGGACCCGAGGCCATGCCTCTCTATCCAGAAGGATAGATCAACCTCTCGACCCTCTACCATTAGTGATCTCTCCCCCCTCTTTAGAGCCTCCAGGAGACGCCGTTGCAACATGCAGTCCCCAGAGCCCAGAGACGAGGAGGACGCCCTATTTCCCCCGGAGGTGACAGCGGCAAAGCTCCTGACAGGCGCTGCCACCACCGGGGGGGGGGGGGGCAACCGGACCAGTGACCACATCCACACCAACAGCATCACCATTACCCACCTCCATAACCCCCTCACCCTCAACCAAACCAGCAACCACACCACTAGACAAAGAGTTTTCCGCACCCATACCCACCACATTCACTCCTGCTGGACCAGTGACAACTGGAGGTGACCTCACCCCTGGTTTTATGTGTGCCCTCCGCATCATCAGTTGATATTTTCCGCTGCTTCATGGTTGCTACCAGGCGCCGTTGATCTTTAGCTGCTGTGAGGCACCGCTGATCCTTAGCATCAGGATCTTGTTGACCAGTGGCACCAACAAAAAATAGGACTTTGGGAGGACCGGAACTCCCAGCCCCGGTAACCCCCTCACGCTGCCGCCACTCCTCAAGTGATCAACGGCAACAGTATTCAGGGGCACCGAGGCTACCGAAGCTGCCCCCGACACCGGGCTGCTCCCCCCTCCCACTGAGCGGACCACAGTATCGTGGCCTGACCATTCACCCGCCACCGAGCCGCCCTCACTGTCCAGCCTCTTGGCTGATGCACCTGCTGCTATGTCCCTGCTACAAGCAGAGACGGAGCTCTGCGCCTCATTGCGTTGCTTTGTAATCTCCCCGTGCCTTTGCACCAGATCCACAGCAGAACCCGGGCTGGGCAACGGGGCTTATACAGCGAGCTGACCCTGCAGCCGACTCAGGGCGTACAGGGAGGGGGGCATATACATAGCTTACCGCTTCCTGCAGCTTTGGCTTGGTGGTTTTCTTTGCCTTTTTCTTCTGCCCCCCAGGTGCCTCCTCTGGTAAATCATCACCAAGATGGAAGTTCTGAAGGCACACTGGGGACTCCAGGAGCTTGATCTCTGCCATTAGCGCCCCTCCCTGGCCAATGTTGTCACTGTCCTCCCCAGAGCCAGCAGAACTGCGACGAGATGTCATTGTCACCTGTCCTGCAGGGACCTCGCTGCACGTGGCCTGTGAGTGACTAAGCAGGCTGCCAGGTGGGGCTTTCTGCTGGTCATTCTCCTCCTTCTCATCATCATCATCATCATCATCATCCACCTGGCTCCCAGGCTGCAGCCCCATCTGCCTTTGCTCTCTGTTATCAGCCATTTCTCTGAATCGGTCTTCATTTATAAGCTTTTCTTTAAATGGTCCACTTTTTTCTCTGATGTAAGCTTTTCTGTCTTCAAGCTCATTGATCTCAACTTTCAGTCTCCTTACCTCCGCCTGGAGCTGATTCTTCCTCGGTTTGGAGGAACCTGCAGCTTTGTTGCTTGTGCAGCGCAGATCCTCCCGAAGCCTCCTCAGGGTCTTACTCGCCTCTTCATTCTCACGGAGGTGGCTCATGACCCGGGAGGCATAGGTGGACACAGACTCCCGGGGTCTATGCAGTGCCCAACCCTCCTCAGTGAGGTCAGCTTTCCTCCGGAAGGACCGCCATCTTGCACACTAGCAGGCTTCTCCTCCATGGAAGCCTTGCGGCTTCTCTGGGTCTCTGCAGACCTGGGGGGAGTAGGAGCCACATTGCTGCGACTCCTGGTGGAGCGTCTCACCCCCGAATCCTCTGATGTGCAGGCTGGTTGCTGATTTCTTCTGCCCCCCCCAGCCTGGTCCAGGAAGCAGAAGCCTGGGACTTGGCTCCTTCACTCATCCCAAGAAACCCACTCCCTCCCTGGGTAAGAGAGAGAGCAGGTCCCCGGGTGGAGAGGTGGTTGTTCTCAGGAAAACATAGCAGGTTCAGTGGCGACCACACCTACAATCACCACAATGAGTAGCAGCTGAGCTGCACACATTACTCTGAAGGTGCAGTCACTGTGTACATACATTACTGATCCTGAGTTACATTCTGTATTATACTCCAGAGCTGCACTCACTATTCTGCTGGTGCAGTCACTGTGTACATACATTACTGATCCTGAGTTACATCCTGTATTATACTCCAGAGCTGCACTCACTATTCTGCTGGTGCAGTCACTGTGTACATACATTACATTACTGATCCTGAGTTACCTCCTGTATTATACACCAGAGCTGCACTCACTATTCTGCTGGTGCAGTCACTGTGTACATACATTACTGATCCTGAGTTACATTCTGTATTATACTCCAGAGCTGCACTCACTATTCTGCTGGTGCAGTCACTGTGTACATACATTACATATCCTGAGTTACATCCTGTATTATACCCCAGAGCTGCACTCACTATTCTGCTGGTGCAGTCACTGTGTACATACATTACATTACTGATCCTGAGTTACATTCTGTATTATACTCCAGAGCTGCACTCACTATTCTGCTGGTGCAGTCACTGTGTACATACATTACATTACTGATCCTGAGTTACTTCCTGTATTAAACTCCAGAGCTGCACTCACTATTCTGCTGGTGCAGTCACTGTGTACATACATTACATTACTGATCCTGAGTTACATCCTGTATTATACCCCAGAGCTGCACTCACTATTCTGCTGGTGCAGTCACTGTGTACATACATTACATTACTGAACCTGAGTTACCTCCTGTATTATACCCCAGAGCTGCACTAACTATTCTGCTGGTGCAGTCACTGTGTACATACATTACATTACTGATCCTGAGTTACCTCCTGTATTATACCCCAGAGCTGCACTCACTATTCTGCTGGTGCAGTCACTGCGTACATACATTACATTACTGATCCTGAGTTACCTCCTGTATTATACTCCAGAGCTGCACTCACTATTCTGCTGGTGCAGTCACTGTGTACATACATTACATATCCTGAGTTACATTCTGTATTATACTCCAGAGCTGCACTCACTATTCTGCTGGTGCAGTCACTGTGTACATACATTACATTACTGATCCTGAGTTATATCCTGTATTATACTCCAGAGCTGCACTCACTATTCTACTGGTGCAGTCACTGTGTACATACATTACATTACTGATCCTGAGTTACCTCCTGTATTATACTCCAGAGCTGCACTCACTATTCTGCTGGTGCAGTCACTGTGTACATACATTACATATCCTGAGTTACATACTGTATTATACTCCAGAGCTGCACTCACTATTCTGCTGGTGCAGTCACTGTGTACATACATTACTGATCCTGAGTTACCTCCTGTATTATACTCCAGAGCTGCACTCACTATTCTGCTGGTGCAGTCACTGTGTACATACATTACATTACTGATCCTGAGTTACATCCTGTATTATACTCCAGAGCTGCACTCACTATTCTGCTGGTGCAGTCACTATGTACATACATTACATTACTGATCCTGAGTTACCTCCTGTATTATACTCCAGAGCTGCACTCACTATTCTGCTGGTGCAGTCACTGTGTACATACATTACATTACTGATCCTGAGTTACATCCTGTATTATACTCCAGAGCTGCACTCACTATTCTGCTGGTGCTGTCACTGTGTACATACATTACATTACTGATCCTGAGTTACATCCTGTATTATACCCCAGAGCTGCACTCACTATTCTGCTGGTGCAGTCACTGTGTACATACATTACATTACTGATCCTGAGTTACATCTTGTATTATACCCCAGAGCTGCACTCACTATTCTGCTGGTGCAGTCACTGTGTACATACATTACATTACTGATCCTGAGTCACATCCTGTATTATACCCCAGAGCTGCACTCACTATTCTGCTGGTGCAGTCACTGTGTACATACATTACATTACTGATCCTGAGTTACCTCCTGTATTATACCCCAGAGCTGCACTCACTATTCTGCTGGTGCAGTCACTGTGTACATACATTACATTACTGATCCTGAGTTACATCCTGTACTATACCCCAGAGCTGCGCTCACTATTCTGCTGGTGCAGTCACTGTGTACATACATTACTGATCCTGAGTTACATCCTGTAGTATACTCCAGAGCTGCGATCACTATTCTGCTGGTGCAGTCACTGTGTACATACATTACATTACTGATCCTGAGTTACATCCTGTACTATACCCCAGAGCTGCGCTCACTATTCTGCTGGTGCAGTCACTGTGTACATACATTACATTACTGATCCTGAGTTACATCCTGTACTATACCCCAGAGCTGCGCTCACTATTCTGCTGGTGCAGTCACTGTGTACATACATTACATTACTGATCCTGAGTTACATCCTGTATTACACTCCAGAGCTGCACTCACTATTCTGCTGGTGCAGTCACTGTGTACATACATTACATTACTGATCCTGAGTTACATCCTGTATTATACCCCAGAGCTGCGCTCACTATTCTGCTGGTGCAGTCACTGTGTACATACATTACATTACTGATCCTGAGTTACATCCTGTATTATACCCCAGAGCTGCACTCACTATTCTGCTGGTGCAGTCACTGTGTACATACATTACATTACTGATCCTGAGTTACATCCTGTAGATCTTTTATTATAAAAATGAAAAACATAACAATAATAGCAGAAAACATAACAAAAATATTAGCCAGAAAATAATCAGTATACTGAACACTGGTCCAGCCGCTCATACTCTCCTCTCACACATTTTATATATACAGAATAATAACTACTTACACCTTCTGGTCCGGTCACCAAACTAAATAATAACAAATAAACAATAGCAAACAAAGACTATATACACATAAACATTTTATTATTTTTTTTGTATTTTATTTTATTTTTTTTTTTAAATTTTTATTTTTTTTTATTTATGTATTTATTTTTATAAATAAAATAGCCACAAACTAAACAAATCTATACAATACTAAGCTAACCACCACCCCACACTCAAGCGCACCATTCCCAACCCCCCGCACTGACCTGAGAGCTGGTCCTGCGTCTCATGCCTCAGTCCATGTCCAACGTCCATAGGCCAGATCAGGCAGTGCCAGTTTTTCCCCCAAACAACCCAGTGCCCCATAGTCCCACAAGATAATCCCACCTCCCCCCCTTTCCCACCACCCAACCTAACACCTACACCCAAATCTATATCCCCATATACAATATATACAGCAGCACACACCACAATAATCACAACTCACGAAGCCCAAGTTCGGCGCCTGCAGCCCTACATCACTGTATACCGATCAAACAAAACAAAAATCTACAGTGTCAGCAGCAGCCCACCACCAGGAAAGGAGATGACCAGACTAGGGCACACTAAAAGAAAAGCCCCTCCAGAGGAGAGCGGCCCTCCGTGTGCCCAGTCTCCCATACTCCAGAGAGCGCACCTTCACCAGGTCACCGAGTATGGTCCTAAACACATCGTCCACTGGGAGGATTTTTCGTTGCGTCGATACTAAGCATCGTGCGTTCCACGTGTGATACCTAACCACTGCGCTAACTAGAAATAAGGTGCAGCGGTCCCGACCACCAAGGTCTCCGAATGCTCCATAGGCCCATTCCGCATAGGAGAGACCGGCCAGCCGAGACCAGCCAATGGAGGCGCCCACCTTGTTGTACACCTCTGTGTTCAAGGGACAATGAAGCAGGAAGTGGTCCATGCTTTCCAGCAAGGTACCACAATGCTCCCGAGGACAATTCCTGTCCTCAGAGCTCCTACACTTCAGATTGTCCCTCACACACAGTTTCCCATGGAAGTAGCGCCAAGCCAAGTCCCAAAACTTCGAGGGGATCCTGATCGAATTCAAAAGATGTAAACCCACCCCAAGATCCCGACTTGGGAAATCCCTGAGCGTCAGAGGCTTCTGGAAATGGGTCAACAGAACCCTATTGTCAAGTAGTTTCCTTGGCAGAGTCCTGATCTCCCACATTCCCAGACCCCACCGACGAATTACCTTCAGAACCAAGGTAGCGTAAGCCGGAAGATGTCCATGCGGTGTGCGAAGATCCTTCACTTGCCCTCCTGTCTCCCATTCCTGGAAGAAAGGCTGAAACCATCCCCTACAGGAGAATACCCACGGAGGAGCCCTCTCTTTCCAGAGGTTTGCGATATTGATCTTAATGAAGGTATCCACAAGGAATACCACAGGGTTGACCATACCCAACCCTCCTAGTCTCCTCGTACGGTAAGTAACCTCCCTCTTGACCAGGTTCAGTCTATTCCCACATAGCAGTTGGAAGAACAAACTGTAGACCAGAGTCCAGAGAGATTCCGGCAAGATGCACACACTGCCCAGATAAATCAGTAAAGGGAGCAGGTAAGGTTTCTCCTTATGGAGAGTGACATACCAGCTCTGGCTTGTCAAGGTAAGGAGGCTTATTCGCCGTACAATGCTCCTCTGGGAAATTTAATATGCAAATTGCCTCTACAGAGAAAAAGAGAACTTAACTCTATAGCGCCACCTGTTGGAAGTCGCGATCCTACAAGTCACAATCAACCCTTTAACGAGTCGTGCAGTCCATGCTTTCTTTTTTCTATATAATGCAGTCTGGCTGCTTGCACATGTTCACACTTAGGAGGTGCTGGTCAGGTTTTTCTGTATATTTAACTATTGGATGTTGGCTGCCTCCAGCCTGATTTTGCACTCCTCCCATTGACCTGCAGGTGGCCATAATCAGTTTACTTGCCGATAAATTGTAGGCTAAACCCCGGGAGAGACATGAGTGTCCATAATAGTAGGTTGATAGCCCAAGAGAGGCATATACGGTAGAACAGGGACCCATCAGAGGGAGGTCACCTTGCCATGCTTGATGGGCATACATGAATTGACCAATTTATGCGCTAAGAACCTTCATTGTCATTCATTTCCGTATTAAATAAAATTACATTTTTTTTGAGTAGTAAAATCTAGACTGAATGTTTTTAATGTTTTTCTGTGTTTTCACATGGCGTAAACTTATGCATAGTGCTGCTGTGCTTTCTTTTTTCTATATAATACAGTCTGGCAGCTTGCACATGTTCACACTTAGGAGGTGCTGGTCAGGTTTTTCTGTATATGTCAATCGCCTTGAAGCCCAACTTCAGCAGGAGCCCACAACCTTAGACCTTGGATGACATGCATCACTGCCCCTCCACCGAAGACAGACCACATTGATACGCACACCACCCAGCCTGGCTGTTGGGAGGGACCACACTGTATCCCCCTCATTCTGCTCTCGGAAGGCCCCGAGGCCATGCCTCTCTATCCAGAAGGATAGATCAACCTCTTAACCCTCTACCATTAGTGATCTCTCCCCCTTTTTTATAGCCTCCAGGAGATGCTGCTGCAACATGCCGTCCCCAGGACCCGTAGACGAGGACACCTTATTTCCCCCGAAGGTGACAGCGGCATAACTGCTGACTGGTTCTGCCACCACCGGGAGGCAACCAGACCAGTGACCACATCAACTCCAACAGTATCACCATTACCCACCTTCATAACCCCCCTCACTCTCCACCAAACCAGCAACCACACCACTAGACAAAATTTTCCCCATTCATACCCACCACCACATTCACTTCTGCTGGACCAGTGACAACAGGGGGTGACATTTTGGCCTCTGCATCATCAGGCACAAGTGGCTCATTCCCCTTCACAGAACTGGAGACAACCTCACCCCTGGTCTTACCTGTGCCCTACTGGGCCGCTCCTCCCTCCCACTGAGGAGTGTACCATAGTACAGTGGCCTGAACGTATGCCCACCACCGGGCCACCCTAACCCTACAGCGGGTAAGCTGCCAAGGCCCAAAGGAGAATTGAAACATGCAGGTAGGCACTGTAGGAACTCTGGAATCATGGGTGCAGATGGGACCGGCTGAGGATCAGAAAAGCACTGGCAGGTGCGGGCTGGACCGGGTGTTAGACAGATGGGTGCTTGCAGGTGCAGTCTGGACCGGCTGATGGAGAGAATGCAGACAGGTATGAGCAGACAGGCAGACATGTAAGAACAGACGGGGTCAGGGTAGACGAGCAGACAAATGGACCTGGGGAACCTGACAACTAGCAAGCATGCAAGGCAAACTAACAACGTAGCTCAGGCACCTCCATATTGGAGAAGCCTTAAATAGAAGGTGTCGCCCAGCTATAGGTTGGGAATACCTTAGGTTGATGCGGGTGGTCCCTTTAAGAGGGAGAGAGTGCGCCCTCTAAGCATAGTTCCCGGTCCTACAACTGAACCTTGGTGGACTGACACATAGGGGGCGAAATGAAGAGGTGGTGTGTGAGTGGGAGACACTGAATGCCATGTATTAGGTACGAGGAGATCCAACAAAGGGCCAAGTCTGCAATGTCAACAGATCAGAACATCTGTAGTAAAATGGAATGGTCCACTGTGTCAAAGACAGATGCCAGGTCCAGGAGGAGGACAAACTTGCATCACTTTCATTTGGTGGTTAGTAGGTCGTTGATGACTTTAGTCATTGCAGTTTCAGTGGAATGGTGCGGTCTGAAGTCAGTTTGTATGCGGTCAAAGAGGGAGCAAGAGGAGATGTGGGAGGACAGTTCAAAATGGACACGTTGTTACAGTAGTTTAGTGGCATAGGGGAAAAATTATATGGGGCGATAGCTAGACACACAGGATGGGTCAAGGGTGAGCTTTTGGAGTATGGGTGTGATTGAGATATGTTTATGAAGAGGTGGGTTATGCTTGTGATGAAGACTGTGGTAAAGTTTGGAATGAAGTGGGATGCTATTGTGTCACGTTCACAGGTGGTGAGGCAAAGTACTCAGCTGAGATGAGAGGGATGGGGAACTGGTGGATGCAGGAAATAACTGAAAGCACTGAATAGTTGTTTAGGGTTGTGAGACAGGTATGATATGAGGGGTGAGAAGTCGGTTTGTTTTGCTGCAGTCAGAATTTGCGCAGCATTTTTACAACTTTTGCTACTGGACGGGCAACTCTGCTCCCTTTGTTTGGCAGCCGTACTACGGTACGTTTTGTAGATGAGGGCAAGAAAGAACATGTGTTCCAGCAGATTGTAAGTGCTACATCAAGTGGCCTCTGCTCCTCATCCTCCACCTTAACATCACATACAGTACAGTCCTCAGTGGTGGCACCCCAATTAACCTTTTGTTTCCCCTCATATCACAACTGTCCAAGCGCCCAACTGACTGTGGGGAACCACAGATGGGCCATTCTGCAGAGCTGTTCACACATTCCATTCCATGGGTATCAGATGTCTGCTCTAAAGACTCAGAGTCAAGAGGAGGAAATCATCTGCACCGATGGCCAAATTCTTTTCTGACTTAGATCTATGGCCGAAAGTTTTGTCCTAGCATAAACCAAACCTTCTTCAACAGACGTTAACCCCGCTGGTTGAAGGTGATCCATTTGTGACGAGACTCAGATATTTTAGGCGCCCGTGGACTGTACTGTCAAGGCAGGAAGAGGAGGAGGGTGACTCTCAGAGCGAGGAGTGGGAGAATAGAGAGGATGACGATGAGGTAGTACCCCCCACTGGTGTAAACCCAAAAGCATGCAGCCTGAGTAGCTCAGCAGATGAGCAGGAGGAAGATGAGGAGGTTACATAGAAACAGAGTTATGCAACCACGGCAACCAATGCATCCTGAGGCCCAACTCTGGCAGTGGATAGCAGCGTTCGCGGTTCTGCAGTTGCCTAAAACTTAGGTCTTTTTCTTCAGAATGGGAAAAAAAAAAATCAAAAAAATCATGTTCTGTCGACTTTTAAAAAAACTACTGAGTAGACTAAAAAAAATGAAATCATTTTAGTACTACATGCATGACATTCAACATGTGTGATCAACATGCGTTAATCTGGGAATGTCATTGTGCTAAAATGCAGACTAGCAGTTCTCGACAACCACCATCCACCCCATCAAAAGCATCTTTGGATTCTTCCTCCTCCCTCACTGTGGCAAGTGTTGTCACAGAGATCTCCGTCCGAAGAACCTCCACTTGTTTACCCCCGACTGTTGGGGTGATTGATAGCCTGTGAGCTGATACGGAATTGGACACGCCTGCTGTTTCGAGTGATCTTATCTACCAAGAACACCCCATCTTTCTCAATCCACCGTAACATCCTCGCCTGCACCTCTCTCACAGTCCAGCAGCTTGTCCTGTTCACCCTACTCCACCCTGTATCGGCACAGCAGCAAACCCTCGTTTGTGCAGTTGTGCTTACATAAAAGATTCTTCACTCCCACACATGGCACAGTTAGTTTGAATTTCACCATCTTAAATCTACTAATAATAATAAACATTATTTATATATCACAAACACATTCCGCATAGATTTTTGAGTCAGCAGTTCATATAAAACAGTCAAAAGTTACCAAGTTTAAGATGAAATCATTCAAGCAAAAATAATGACGACCCTGCTCTTCAGAGAGTAGAATCGACAATGAGGTGGGGGTGACACCAATTAGAGGTGCTTATTTACAGTGATGGTACAACTATCTTCAGGAAATGGGGGGTAGAAAAAGTCTGCATGAGCATTTTGGGTATGGTTGAGTGTGATGGTGAATTATGTTCAGAGAAGTAGGGAATAAGCGATAGATGGATAGATAGATAGATAGAGGAAAAAAACCAATCAGCACTCCCAATGTGAACACGTGCAAGCTGCAAACTGCAACAGATAGATAAAAAAAGAACACAGCAGCACATGTACATGGATCGGCCATGTGAAAACACAGACAAATGTACATTTCTCAAAAATATTTTTTATAAAACATTTTTTTCATAAAACTTAAAGATGAAATGGAGATTCTTAGCGCATAAATTGGACAATTTATGTGTGCCCATCAACCACGGCAAGGTGATCTCCCCCTGATGGGTCCTACCCTACCATAGATGCCACTCTTGGGCCACCAGCCTACAACTCTGGACAAAACATGTCACTCTGGGCTAAACCTACAACTTATGGGCAGGCAGAGTTGATTACCACCACCTGCAAGGTCAATGGGAGGAGTGCCAATTTATGCGCTAAGAATCTCCATTTCATCTTTAACTGTAAGTTTTATGAAAAAAAAAAATTTCAAACAATTTTTATGAAAAAATATTTTTCAGAAATGTATATTTGTCTGTGTTTTCACATGGTCGATTCATGTACATGTGCTGCTGTGTTCTTTTTTATCTAGATAGATAGGACTTTGATTAGGGAACGGGATAGGCACCCTAAAAATACATGTTTTTAGGGAGCACCTAAAAATGTCTGTTGTGGTTATACTACTAGTTTCATGGGGGACAAAGGGTAAGAGTTGAGTCATCTAGGTAGAAGCAGGATTTACTAAATCATCCCAGAGATGTCTGTCCAGCCTGTTTGAAAGCTTAAACTAGTAAACACTGAGTTCGTTCTCCAAAACTTATTTGCGCCAAATCCTCTCAAGAACTGTGCAAGTTTTTAGTGAGAGGAATGATTTCTCAAAGCCAATCACTAATGCTCTATTATCCCACCGCTCTGCCACCAATATGTCACGGATCCTACCGTGCTGCCAACAATATGTCACGGTTCACGGTGAAGATACCTTTATTACCCCCCACACAAATTTGTCACAAACTGGGCTTGTTTGGTTGCCCCTGGTTCCTTCTGAAGGGGATTTATCTATATCCCACTTCCGGGTTGGAACTTGCAGCTCTGTGGCCCCCCCTTACCCTCAGGTCAGACTAGGTACTGCACCTAAGTTAATTACTCGCCAGAAAGGCTGCCTGCTATGTACTGGCTATGGCGCACGCTGCAGTAAGGGCGATATAACTTCTCCCACTCAGGCGGGAACAATAATTATCAATGCTGCCGTCACTACAAAGCCTCCCAAATGCACAGAACAAAGTATGCTGTCACCAGCTCTGATTGTCTTAGGATTAAATGTGTCTGGAGCCAACCCAAATCAGTAGCGTAATTCACCTCAGAAGACGCGACAGTTCGTTTATAGAGCAGGGAGAGACAAGCTAGTAAATTGCATATTTTACTCCAAAAAAAAAGGTAGGCAGTGTTTACAAAGTATTAAAAAGATATTATAAAGACAAAATCATGTGTACATTACAAATAAAAGAAGGATTAAGATTGAAAAAACACTTACATAGCGTTCAGATCATTTCATATCATTATGGCTGGCCGTAGGCTGAGGATACACACATCTAGATGCATGTCACATCTATAGAGCAGCAGGACCCTGGACGCAAAGACGCTCCTAGAATGCTGTCTCACAAAGATATTCTTAGCTCAAAACCCAGGCACTACTCCTGTGGTGACATCACTTAGAGGCTGACATCTCCCCTTTACTTAGAATTTGGTTTCACCAAAGACATTCCTTGGGTTGGTAACGGGAGGGGGAACGAGTGGCTTTAGGGGATTGGTCTTCTGCAGTAAAAAGCCATAAACTGCTCACACATTGGTATCAAGTTACACAGAGTATCTGCCATAGGGCTTTGTTTGTAGTATGAGCGAATGCAGAGGGGGGTGTTGAAACTGCAGTGTGTGTCTGGAAGCCATGTAACCTACTAAAACTAAACTCACAATATGGCATTTTTACATTATAGTGACAAATATATTAGCTTTTTCCTCGTCATCTACAACCATTCTTTCCTCACAATTTTTTAAGGGGCCGCCGCTTTCACTTACGATTCTTTTACTATTGATATAGTTAAACATTTTGGGATTAGTTTTACTCTCCTTAGCAATGTGCTTCGTTGTTTCCTTTTTGGCAGCTTTAATTAGTTTTTTAGATAAAGTATTTTTCTCCCTATAGTTTTTTAGAGCTTCAATGGTGCCATCCTGCTTTAGTAGTGCAAATGCTTTCTTCTTACTGTTAATTGCCTGTCTTACTTCTTTGTTTAGCCACATTGGGTTTTTCTATTTCTAGTCCTTTTATTCCCACAAGGTATAAACCGCTTACAGTGCCTATTTAGGATGTTCTTAAACATTTTCCATTTATTATCTGTATTCTTATTTCTGAGGATATTGTCCCAGTCTACCAGATTAAGGGCATCTCTAAGCTGGTCAAACTTTGCCTTCCTAAAGTTCAGTGTTTTTGTGACTCCCTGACAACTCCCCTAGTGAAAGACAGGTGAAACTGTACAATATTGTGGTCGCTATTTCCTAGATGCCCGACCACCTGCAGATTTGTTATTCTGTCAGGTCTATTAGATAGTATTAGGTCTAAAAGTGCTGCTCCTCTGGTTGGATTCTGCACCAATTGTGAAAGATAATTTTTCTTGGTTATTAGCAGACACTTGTTGCCTTTATGGGTTTCGCAGGTCTGTTTCCCAGTTAATATCCGGGTAAAGTCCCCCATAACCAGGACCTCATTATGGGTTGCAGCTTCATCTATCTGCTTTAGAAGTAGACTTTCCATGATTTCTGTTATATTTGGGGGTTTGTAACAGACCCCAATGAGAATTTTGTTACTATTTTTCCCTCCATGAATTTCGACCCATATGGACTCGACATCCTCATTCCCTTCGCTAATCTCCTCCCTTAAAGTGGACTTTAGACAAGACTTTACATAGAGACAAACCCCTCCTCCTCTCTGATTTTTACGATCCTTTCTAAACAGACTGTAACCCTGTAAGTTAACTGCCCAGTCATAGCTTTCATCTAACCATGTCTCGGTTATTCCCACTATGTCAAAGTTACCTGTAGATATTTCTGCTTCTAGTTCTTCCATCTTGTTTGTCAGGCTTCTGGCGTTTTTGAGCATGCACTTTAGGCTACGTTCACATTTGCGTTGTTGAGCGTTGCGTCGGCGACGCATCGGCGACGCAACGCACAACGCATGCAAAACGCATTGTTTTGTGACGCATGCGTCATTTTTTGGCATGTTTTTTGACGCACAAAAAATGCAACTTGCTGCGTCCTCTGCGCCCTGACGCTTGCGCCAAAAAACCGCATGCGTCACAAAACGCATGACCATGCGCCCCCCATGTTAAATATAGGGGCGCATGACGCATGCATCGCCGCGGCTGCGCCCGACGCAACGCAAATGTGAACGTAGCCTTAGAGGATTTTGTTTTGTTCCAGTCTCCTCCCTGTGGATGGATTGTGACTGCAGAGACCCGTGTGTCGTAAACAGTGCCTTTCCCCTCCCACCGCACCGATCCCGTAATGAAACACAGACAGGCCTAGATGGGTTGAACAGGTCAGTCACAGTTTATCAATTACATACGCAAAGAAGGGCAATTACATGTCATAACGGGCTCATCACCGAAGGACCTGTCAGCAACCAACAGGCGAGCAGGCTAATGAGCGGTTACGAACCTTTGCCCCTCTCTACACTTCTGCTGACGTAATAACAACAGAGATAGGATAAATATAAAAAATATATATATATATATATATATATATATATACACATCTATATCCCTATATATCTATCGGCACAAAACATCAATGAATATATTAGGGAGGGAGGTTGGGACAACAGCTTCCAGGGGTCAGCCAGGGAGAAAGAGAAAGTCGCTGACTGCGGGGTCCAGCATTTAACCCATGTAGGTGTGGCCGGACGCCCCTTCTCCTTTATTCCCATTGGTCAGTCGGGTGTCCCAACTAGTGCATCACCTGGGGGAGCAGTGGGAGGGGGGAATTGGGCACTGCAGAGTGTTTCCTTCTAGCTTTAACCCTATGGGCTCCGCAGTCAGAGGCATGTTTCCTAATCAGTACAATGCCTGCCAGACTGCAGAGACCCATGCGTCGTAAACAATGCCTTCCCCCTCCCACCGATCCCGTAATGAAACACAGACAGGCCTAGATGGGTTGAACAGGTCAGTCACAGTTTATTAATTACATACGCAGAGAAGGGCAATTACAAGTCATAACGGGCTCATCACCGAAGGCCCTGTCTGCGACCGACAGGCGAGCAGGCTAATGAGCGATTACGAACCTTTGCCCCTCTCTACACTTCCGCCACGGAGGATAATGTGTATGAAGGACTCCGACCCCCACCAATCAGCATTAGGGCCTGTTCAACTCCATCCTGCAAACCTGACAGAAATATGTCGAGACCAATGTCCGTGAGGTGAACTCCATCTGGTCTCAATAGTGCCGAGTTATCTCCTTCCAGCTGGTGGTGGCGAACTACGTCATATTTTCCCTTTACAAGTTTCGCCATCCATGCGTTGATCTTTCTCATAGAATCATAGAATGATAGAGTTGGAAGGGACCTCCTGAGTCATCTGGTCCAACCCCCTGCTCAAAGCAGGATTCACTAAATCATCTCAGACAGATGTCTGTCCAGCCTCTGTTTGAAAACTTCCATTGAAGGAGAACTCACCACCTCTTGTGGCAGCCTGTTCCACTCATTGGTCACCCTGTCAAAAAGTTTTTTCTTATTGATTTCTCTATGGCTTTTGCGTCCTTAGCTCCATGCCCAACGGCTCGTGGCACTATTTCCGACCACACCAATACCATATTTGGTAAAAGACAGAATAAATGCTCTATGTCTGTTGACATCCCTGTACAGAGCTCAGCACTTTTTCGCTTGCCCAGATCATTGCCTCCAGCATGCCACACTAATATCATAAGCCCTTTGGCCCTCTTAGCGATGTGGACTATTTCCAGGAACACATGTTGCCATTGGAGACCTCGGATACCTCTGCAGTTGAATGTTAGTCCTGGGGAGCCTAGATCTTTTCCACCCGGATGAAATTCGACTCTTTTGCTTGCCCAGTAGACATAAAAATGTCTTAATACCCAAACTACGGTCTTACAGACGCTTGTAAGAGACAAGATGTGTTACACAAGCAAGTCAGGTCAAATATCTGGCAAAACATGCGGATTTACAGCGGCCCATTGTCTGCACTTCGGCCTCCGTTAGCTTCGGTGGCTGGTTTTATTAGGAAAGAAGGTGTCCCGTACTCCTTTGGCTTAGTGCAGTTTTTTTTGTTTTTTGGCACCGTTTATAAGTTTGTTTGAAATTGATACTTGGTAAGAGGGGACCTGTCTGTATGTGAGAGAAAAAATCTGCCTGTATGTATTATTACCACGTAGCGTTTGACTATTTTTAGCAGGTATATTGGTCCATGAGATGAGTTAGCAGGACCCAGGTACCTCTACCGGCGGGATCGCATTTGGATTTACGTACGCAAATGTGCAGAGCATCGCTGCAAATGACTAAGTCCTCATTGTTTAATCCGCCTTCCGACGCTGTTTTTGACAGCTGTAACAATTCACTAATGCGCAGTACGCCGAAAAAAGTGATAGCGAGGGCTGCTGATATGAAGATCGACTGATGTTGCGACTTGCCACTGATAAGGAGATTGTAGCATAGTTATTAAGGTTGAAGGAAGACTAAGTCCATCTAGTTCAACCCATAGCCTAACCTAACATGTTGATCCAGAGGAAGGCAAAAAAAAACCATTTGGCAAAGAGTAAGCTCCACGTTGGGGAAAAAAAAAGGATTGTGATATTGTGCAATAGTCAAAAGATATAGGGCGACGGTATTCCTGACTTTGCTGAAGCCTTCTTCAGCCTTTAGCCGCTTGTTTGACAAAAGTGAATTTAGTAACGTCCGGCCAGCCCATTAATTGAAATACAAAGGCTATTCCCGATAAATGCCATTGCGCCAATGTACCCGATCCACCTCTTTCCCTGAGCTGATTCAAATATTCTACGCACGCCTCCTATCTCGCTTGCACTTATGGACTGGCCTACCTTGAATTAGAGAGCACCACTCTTCCCAGGCCTTACCATAGACCTGCCAGGTAGCTGGTGTAACTGAAGCGTGGATTAAGGGCATCAGTGATTGGCCTCTGTGTCCATAGGGATGGAGGAAACTGGACACCCGATGGTAGCACCTTGGGGTTCTCCTCTTTGAAGGCCTGCTAATTGGAAGATAAATTTGAGTTAACAAGATTATCGTCTAGGTCTGACGTTAAGGTACCTTCACACTAAACAACTTTACAACGAGAACGACAACGATCCGTGACGTTGCAGCGTCCTGGATAGCGATATCGTTGTGTTTGACACGCAGCAGCGATCTGGATCCCGCTGTGATATCGCTGGTCGGAGCTAGAAGTCCAGAACTTTATTTGGTCGTCAGATCGGCGTGTATTGTTGTGTTTGACAGCAAAAGCAACGATGTCAGCAATGTTAAACATGGAGCTAACGACCTGTGAGAACGATAAGTGCGTCACCGCTACGTCACTGGATCGCTCCTGCATCGTTGCGGAGCTGCTGTGTTTGACATCTCTCCAGCGACCTAAACAGCGACGCTGCAGCGATCGGCTCGTTGTCTATATCGCTGCAGCGTCGCTGAGTGTGACGGTACCTTAAGTTTGGCTCAACACCACATGTTGGTTGTGATTCAAGCATAGTAGTGCTAGCCAGCGTCAAAGAGGGAATAAAGGTGGGGAAGACATTGTTTAAGGTTTTTCAGGTTCCCGGACCTTTCGTTAAAATTGGATGTTTGCATTTTCAAACAGAGTACCCCATAGCTCCGCTGAACATACTATTGCAAAAATTTCTAACAGGGCTGGATCACGACCCCAGCTTGCTGTGGTCATACTTATGGCTAGCTGCCGTTGGTTTTTGTAGACTGCTGCAAAACCATCTCTGATACTTCCCCCTACCATGAGCCCTAGGTCCTTGCGTGTCGTCTCTTGTGCTATGACGCAGGCAAGGACGGACTGGCCATCTGGCAAATGCCAGATGGCCAGTCTGGTACTGGGCTGCCATGTCTACTAGGTTGTTAACAGAATTAGTGTTCTCAAGATACCCATACTGTTAAGCGTTGCGATGGAGCACAAAGTCGCTGACTCTGTCACTTACCCCAGCAGGCCACGGGTAACATCTATATCTATATATATAATTGTCTAAGGGTTTTTCCGTCTGTCTGTCTGTCTGTCTGTCTGTCTGTCCTGGAAATCCCGCGTCTCTGATTGGTCGAGGCCGCCAGGCCTCGACCAATCAGCAACGGGCACAGCATGGCGACGATGATGTCATAATGGAAATCCCGCGTCTCTGATTGGTGGAGGCCGCCAGGCCTCCACCAATCAGCGATGGGCACAGTATCGACGTAGATGTCATAATGGTTGCCATGGCGACGATGTCATAAAGGTTGCCTCGACCAATCAGCGACGGGCACAGTCTGCCGCGAATTCTGGAATCATCATTGTCCATATACTACGGGGACATGCATATTCTAGAATACCCGATGCGTTAGAATCGGGCCACAGTCTAGTATATATATATAATTGTCTAAGGGTTTTTCTGTCTGTCTGTCTGTCTGTCCCGTTTATTCATTCGCTGATGGCCCAGGCGGCCTCGACCAATCAGCGACGGGCACAGTATCGACGTAGAAATCCCGTGTCTCTGATTGGTCGAGGCCACCAGGCCTCGACCAATCAGCGACGGGCACAGCATGGCGACGATGATGTCATAAAGGTTGCCTCGACCAATCAGCGACGGGCACAGTCTGCCGCGAATTCTGGAATCATCATTGTCCATATACTACGGGGACATGCATATTCTAGAATACCCGATGAGTTAGAATCGGGCCACAATCTAGTCTACTATATAATTGTCTAAGGGGTACTTCAGTCTGTCTGTCTGTCTGTCTGGGATATTCATTGGTCGCGGCCTCTGTCTGTCATGGAAATCCAAGTCGCTGATTGGTCGCGGCAAAACAGCCACGACCAATCAGCGATGCGCACAGTCCAGAAGAAAATGGCCGCTCCTTCCTCCCCGCAGTAAGGGCCCGGCGCCCGCATACTCCCCTCACACAGGGTTAATGCCGGTGGTAACGGACTGCGTTATGCTGAGGGTAACGCACTCCGTTACCACTGCTATTAACCCTGTGTGTCCCCAACTTTTTACTATTGACGCTGCCAATGCGGCATCAATAGTAAAAAATGTAATGTTAAAAATAATAAAAAAACAAAAAACCTGCTATACTCACCCTCCGTAGTCCGAGGATGCGCTCGTGCCGGCCGCCATCTTCTGTTCCCGGCGATGCATTGCGAAATTACCCAGAAGACTTAGCGGTCTCGCGAGACCGCTAAGTCATCTGGGTAGTTTTGCAATGCATCCTGTGAATGGAAGATGACGGCAGCCGCGTGCGCATCGGCACAGCGCCGTTGGATCCCAGGAGGTGAGTATGTAGCTATTTTTTATTTTAATTCTTTTTTTTAACAGGGATATGGTGCCCACACTGCGTGGGCTGTGTTATATACTACATGGCTGCTATGTACTACGTGGGCAGTACTATATACTACATGGCTGCTATGTACTACGTGGGCAGTACTATATACTACATGGCTGCTATGTACTACGTGGGCAGTACTATATACTACATGGCTGCTATATACTACGTGGGCAGTACTATATACTACATGGCTGCTATATACTACGTGGGCAGTACTATATACTACATGGCTACTATATACTACATGGGCAGTACTATATACTACATGGCTGCTATATACTACGTGGCCAGTACTATATACTACATGGCTGCTATATACTACGTGGCCAGTACTATATACTACATGGCTGCTATATACTAAGTGGGCAATACTATATACTACATGGCTGCTATATACTACGTGGGCAGTACTATATACTACATGGCTGCTATATACTACGTGGGCAGTACTATATACTACATGGCTGCTATATACTACGTGGCCAGTACTATATACTACATGGCTGCTATATACTAAGTGGGCAGTACTATATACTACATGGCAGCACTATATACTACATGGCAGCACTATATACTACATGACTGCTATATACTACGTGGGCAGTACTATATATTACATGGCTGCTATATACTACGTGGGCAGTACTATATACTACATGACTGCTATATACTACGTGGGCAGTACTATATACTACATGGCTGCTATGTACTACGTGGGCAGTACTATATACTACATGGCTGCTATATACTACGTGGGCAGTACTATATACTACATGGCTGCTATATACTACGTGGGCAGTACTATATACTACATGGCTATGTACTACGTGGGCAGTACTATATACTACATGGCTATGTACTACGTGGGCTGTGTTATATACTACATGGCTGCTATGTACTACGTGGGCAGTACTATATACTACATGGCTGCTATGTACTACGTGGGCAGTACTATATACTACATGGCTGCTATATACTACGTGGGCAGTACTATATACTACATGGCAGCACTATATACTACATGGCAGCACTATATACTACATGACTGCTATATACTACGTGGGCAGTACTATATATTACATGGCTGCTATATACTACGTGGGCAGTACTATATACTACATGACTGCTATATACTACGTGGGCAGTACTATATACTACATGGCTGCTATGTACTACGTGGGCAGTACTATATACTACATGGCTGCTATGCACTACGTGGGCAGTACTATATACTACATGGCTGCTATGTACTACGTGGGCAGTACTATATACTACATGGCTGCTATATACTACGTGGGCAGTACTATATACTACATGGCTGCTATATACTACGTGGGCAGTACTATATACTACATGGCTATGTACTACGTGGGCAGTACTATATACTACATGGCTATGTACTACGTGGGCAGTACTATATACTACATGGCTGCTATATACTACGTGGGCAGTACTATATACTACATGGCTGCTATATACTACGTGGGCAGTACTATATACTACATGGCTATGTACTACGTGGGCAGTACTATATACTACATGGCTATGTACTACGTGGGCTGTGTTATATACTACATGGCTGCTATGTACTACGTGGGCAGTACTATATACTACATGGCTGCTATGTACTACGTGGGCAGTACTATATACTACATGGCTGCTATATACTACGTGGGCAGTACTATATACTACATGGCAGCACTATATACTACATGGCAGCACTATATACTACATGACTGCTATATACTACGTGGGCAGTACTATATATTACATGGCTGCTATATACTACGTGGGCAGTACTATATACTACATGACTGCTATATACTACGTGGGCAGTACTATATACTACATGGCTGCTATGTACTACGTGGGCAGTACTATATACTACATGGCTGCTATATACTACGTGGGCAGTACTATATACTACATGGCTGCTATATACTACGTGGGCAGTACTATATACTACATGGCTATGTACTACGTGGGCAGTACTATATACTACATGGCTATGTACTACGTGGGCAGTACTATATACTACATGGCTGCTATATACTACGTGGGCAGTACTATATACTACATGGCTGCTATATACTACGTGGACAGTACTATATACTACATGGCTGCTATATACTACGTGGGCAGTACTATATACTACATGGCTGCTATATACTACGTGGGCAGTACTATATACTACATGGCTGCTATATACTACGTGGGCAGTACTATATACTACATGGCTGCTATATTCTACGTGAGCAGTACTATATACTACATGGCTGCTATATACTACGTGGGCAGTACTATATACTACATGGCTGCTATATACTATGTGGGCAGTACTATATATTACATGGCTGCTATATACTACGTGAGCAGTACTATATACTACATGGCAGCACTATATACATGGCTGCTATATACTACGTGGGCAGTACTATATACTACATGGCTGCTATATACTACGTGGGCAGTACTATATACTACATGGCTGCTATATACTACGTGGGCAGTACTATATATTACATGACTGCTATATACTACGTGGGCAGTACTATATACTACATGGCTGCTATACACTACGTGGGCAGTACTATATATTACATGACTGCTATATACTACGTGGGCAGTACTATATATTACATGACTGCTATATACTACGTGGGCAGTACTATATACTACATGGCTGCTATATACTACGTGGGCAGTACTATATACTACATGGCTGCTATATACTACGTGGGCAGTACTATATACTACATGGCTGCTATATACTACGTGGGCAGTACTATATACTACATGGCTGCTATACACTACGTGGGCAGTACTATATATTACATGACTGCTATATACTACGTGGGCAGTACTATATATTACATGACTGCTATATACTACGTGGGCAGTACTATATACTACATGGCTGCTATATACTACGTGGGCAGTACTATATACTACATGGCTGCTATATACTACGTGGGCAGTACTATATACTACATGGCTGCTATATACTACGTGGGCAGTACTATATACTACATGGCTGCTATATACTACGTGGGCAGTACTATATACTACATGGCTGCTATACACTACGTGGGCAGTACTATATATTACATGACTGCTATATACTACGTGGGCAGTACTATATATTACATGACTGCTATATACTACGTGGGCTGTACTATATACTACATGGCTGCTATATACTACGTGGGCAGTACTATATACTACATGGCTGCTATATACTACGTGGGCAGTACTATATACTACATGGCTGCTATACACTACGTGGGCAGTACTATATATTACATGACTGCTATATACTACGTGGGCAGTACTATATATTACATGACTGCTATATACTACGTGGACAGTACTATATACTACATGGCTGCTATATACTACGTGGGCAGTATATACATACATATTCTAGAATACCCGATGCGTTAGAATCGGGCCACCATCTAGTTAGAAATATTGGTCTTATAGAAAAACTTCCTTTCATCCATCCAGGGTAATATTAGTAATAAAGCCCGTCTGGTTCATGGGGACAGGGACAACATGGGCCTGTGTGATTTCAAATCCAGGACTGAGTTTCAGCCCCAGTCTGTACCTAGACGCAGGTATGGCCATTGTAGGATTGTTTTCAGACTAGCGAGTCTGCTTTCAAGGAGCGAGTGTTTCCAATTATATGGCCTGTCTGGGCAATGCCCTTCATTGCCAGTGATAATCAGCGAGAGAAGGATCTGCCGACCAGCATTACGCGGCAAATGTCAGCAAACCCAGTAAGCACTGCATCTGTTGGAGGGTGACTAACTTCACCGAAGCTTTCTACCATTAGCAGTGTTTTCTGTATTTTTTCTGATGGTAAGCGAAATTGGTGTCTATTTCGATGCCTAAGAGAGGCAGTATGTTACATGGGCCAACTGTCTTTTCAGGTGATAGCGGCACGCTGAACTGCCGAGATATAAATTACAATTTTTCAAGGAAGGAGCAGAGTTTAGAATTTTTGGGGTCCAACAGACAAAAATTCGTCGAGGTAGTGAATAAGAGCATTGCTGCATGTTTCATAATGGACTACCCAGTCCAGGAAAGTACTGAATAGTTCGAAGTAGTGACACAAAATGGAACTCAGTAGGCCGATATCAAAATAATAGTGCTGGTCCACCTTGCAACCTAACAGGTGGAAGCATTAAGGGTGCACGGGTAATAGGCGGAATGCCAACTGTCAGACTTTGCCAGCGGGGCACCGAGCCCAGCTTTCTGTACTAATTCCACCGCCTGGCTGAAAGACACGTACGTCACTGAAGCTTCGTCAGGGGGGATTGCGCAGTTAGCCGATTCGCCTTATGGGGTTAGCCGATATTTTTCGAGTTCTTTTTTAGTAATTATGCCTAATGGCAAGATTCTTAATATTTCTGAATGGCAATGATTGAAAAAGGGCCAACATTCTACCTAATTCAACCTATACTTAGATCTTTTGCTGTAATACTGTGGGAAATTTGCATGCAGATTTTAGGTTACTGAATATTTTTAGTGTTTGAATGAATTTGCAGGAGATGAAAAAAACGTATGTAAAGCCAGAGTTTAATTGACGACTGCTATATACTGTATAGAAATATGTCAACCCCATTAATAATCTCATTTTCCTGTCCTCTGAGCTCTTCCCCAGGGACCCGTATGCCACTGTCTGTTGAGTCCGCTTCAGGAACCCATATTCCACCATCCCGAGTCCACCTAAGGGACCCGTGTTCCACCGTCCGCTGAGCCCACCTCAGGAACCCATATTCCACCATCCCGAGTCCACCTAAGGGACCCGTGTTCCACCGTCCGCTGAGCCCACCTCAGGGCGTTCGCTAGAATGAAAACACTCACCCTTATCTGATTTTGGCCGAGTGACTCCAGTTGATGGAGGCAGTCCGGCTACAGTGTAGCTTGTTCTCCTTTGTAGTAAAAGCCTCGTTCGGCATTGATTCATCATTGTTGTACTAACTGCCTCTTTCGGCATTGATTCGAGTAACTGCCTCGTTCGGCATTGATATTGCATCGCTCACCATTGTGTGTGCAGGAGGAGTGATATCCTATGATGGAGGAACTCCGACTCCCGCTAGGGTGATGGTATGGTTATAGCATTGGCTGGAAGCCCGGGGAGATTGAGAAGCATCTCCCTGGCTGTTAGCCAGAGTTGGAGCGCGTGGCTGTGGGCAAGTGCCGTGTGCTTGAGCCGAAGTGAAACCAATTGATGGTGTAACTCTTCCTCTTGGGCTATGGCCTGGTGGCTGACTTGGCAGGAGGCCCTGGGAGATGTAGATGGGTCTCTCCGGCTGTGAGCCCTTGATGGAGCACGTGCCCGCTGGAGCTGGTCGTGTGTCTGTGGCTGTTTAACGGGACCCTGCGATGCGTCAGACCACCGAGATGTTGATGTGGAAAGCCATCCAGAGGACCGAAATCTGTGGCGGCTCCTATGTGAGTTGTGTCTGCATTGGTACTGTGAGGCACGTCTTTAGAGGGACAGCGTGAATGATAGTAGAAATAGTCAAAGGAGGATTGGGAGGACCTGTGGCGTCTATGCCTGTGTCCGCTGCGGCTATGGTGGTGGGTGGGGACCTGTAAATCAGTAATAAGGGGAGGGGGGGGGGGTTATGTGCCCCTAACTGGTAACGCTGTCCTAGTTAGCAGGGGGAATGTTATCGCATTGCCGTTTTCTGTATCGTGGGCGATAGGGGTTCATTAAGTGTATTAAGGGCCATAGCCGGTAGTGGTGTGCTGTGTAATATGGGAGGTGGCGCTACGCTGCATAATCAATATTATGGGCCGTGTATGGGAGGGAAGGGGTTAAAGTACTTTGTTTTTGTTTGGGCGGGCATTGGCAGTGTTAGTGGTACATTAATGATAGGTGAAATAATGTTAGGCGTACTATTAATAACTTGTCGCTGCCGCAGAGCGTGCAGATCGGTCGTATAGAACCGATCAACGTGCTCAGCAGCAGCACTGTGGGACCTAAGTCCTGTCTCAGCGTCCCCCCCATGAAGGGGACGTGGATGCGCCTGCATAAAGCTAGTGGTGCTTGGTGCAGTCACATTGTAACATGATGACTGAAGCTGCACAGCGCGCTCCTCGGTCGGGTTGGACTGACTAGCGCGCTCTGCAGCTGTCTACAGAGTCCTCTGCCGTGTCCCCTTACTGGATAATAATCAATCTAAAACCACTGAATCGATATGTAGCATACAGAAGATTCAAGATGGAATCTGTCAGGTCAACAGTAACTCTGCTTGGGCAGGATTCGTCATGGTGACGATAGACCTACAGGATGCATATTATTACATCCTGATCCACCCAACCTATCGGAGATTCCTAAGGTTCGCAGTCGCAAGAGGGGAGGGCACTAATCATTACCAGTTCAATGTCCTCCCGTTTGGACTATGCTCAGCCCCAAGGATCTTCGCAAAGATCATGTCATGGCTTACATCAGAAGCCAGCACAAATGCATAGTCCCTTACCTCGATGACCTTTTGTTGGTGGCTCGTTCGGTACCCATGCTACAAGAACATGTGCAGATGACAACCCAAATCTTATTGTCTCTGGGCTGGATAGTGAACTTCAAGAAATCAGATATGGCTACTGCAGTAACAAAGACATTCCTAGGAGTCCTACTAGACTTCCTGCCCAAACAGAAACAGATCTTAAGGCCCCGTCTCACTAAGCGATTTACCAACGATCACGACCAGCGATACGACCTGGCCGTGATCGTTGGTAAGTCGCTGTGTGGTCGCTGGGGAGCTGTCACACAGACCGCTCTCTCCAGCGACCAACGATCAGGGGAACGACTTCGGCATCGTTGAAACTGTTTTCAACGATGCCGAAGTCCCCCTGCAGCACCCGGGTAACCAGGGTAAACATCGGGTTACTAAGCGCAGGGCCGCACTTAGTAACCCGATGTTTACCCTGGTTACCAAAAAAACAAACAGTACATACTCGCCTTTCGGTGTCCAGGTCCCTTGCCGTCTGCTTCCTGCTCTGACTGAGATCCGGCCGTACAGTGAGAGCAGAGCGCAGCGGTGACGTCACTGCTGTGCTCTCACTTCTCACTGTACGGCCGGCAGTCAGTGAGAGCAGGAAGCAGACGGCAAGGGACCTGGACACCGGAATGTGAGTATGTACTGTTTGTTTTTTTTTACATTTACGCTGGTAACCAGGGTAAACATCGGGTTACTAAGCGCGGCCATGCGCTTAGTAACCCGATGTTTACCCTGGTTACCAGTGAAGACATCGCTGGATCGGTGTCACACACACCGATTCAGCGATGTCAGCGGGGCCTCAACGACCAAAAAAAGGTCCAGGCCATTCCGACACGACCAGCGATCTCGCAGCAGGGGCCTGATCGCTGGTACGTGTCACACATAGCGAGATCGCTATGGAGGTCGCTGTTGCGTCACAAAACTTGTGACTCAGCAGCGATCTCGCTAGCGATCTCGCTATGTGAGACGGGGCCTTTACTAAAGGCAAAGATAAAGATACTACAGAGCAAGGAGATGGTATCATTAAGATGGGCCACTTCAGTTCTTGGATCTATGGACATCCTGTATCCAGATGGTGGCATGGGCACAAGCGCACACCAGGACACTTCAGACCCATATTCTGGCAAATTGGGACAGATCCCCATAATCCTTGGACAGGAAGATCCGAATACCACCTCGTGTAAAGTCCTCACTGACATGGTGGCTAAAGAAACAGAACTTAAGCAGAAGGGTTCCCTGGACTCAGGACCCAGAAGTCACTAGAAAAGTAGACGTCAGTGGGAAAGGATGGGGAGCCATGGTATCCCAAAACGTTTTACAAGGGTCCTGGTTGAACGAGATAAGCCAACGGTACTCAAACTTCTCAGAACTCAAGGCCGTAGAGGAAGTCCTCAAGACCGCAATAACCCTAGTCCAGGGTACCCACGTGAAAATATATTCAGACATGACAACAGCTGGCCACCTTCGTCATCAAGGATGTACAAGACACGAGGATCTGAAGGCAATATCAGCCAGAATATTCTCATGGGCAGAAGAACATCTCTTGCTGTCCGCTCTGCACATAAAAGGTGCAGTAATCATACAGGCCAACTTTCTGAGCACAACAAGCATCCATCCTGGAGAATGGAATCTAGACCCCAAGGTCTTTCAGATACTGACCAGAAGGTGGGACCATCCAGAGGTGGGCCTATTTGCAAATGCTCAGTACACAAAAGGTGGATCAATATTGTTCACTGAACCCAGCCGATCCCTGCCTAGGGGTAGATGCATTAGCCCACCCATAGACATTCAGACTGGCTTATGTCTTTCCTCCACTACCAGTTATTCCAAAAGTTCTACAGAAAATAAGGAAGGAAAGGATCAAGGTAATCTTGGTGGCTCCGTTCTGACTCAAAAGAAGCTGTTTCGGGACGCTTGCCAACCTAAAGGTAGAAGGACCAGTAGAACTACCTCCGGTCAGGAACCTTCTCTACCAGGGACCAATATTTCAATGTTTCATCCGGATCCTAAGAGGTTGCACCTGAAGGCCTGGCTTCTGAATTCTCAATCCTGAAGACCAGAGGATTGTCTGAGTCATTAAGACAATGCAGAAAAGCCGAAAAGCAGTGACCAACTCCATTTACCCAAAAATATAGAAAACATTTATAGCATGGAGTGCACAAGAACGACCTAACCCACACCAGCCAAACTTAGAAAGGATCATGAATTTTCTGCAGGAAGGACTAGAGAAGGGTATCAGACCTAGCACTCTCAAAGTCCAGGTGGCGGCACTAAGCTCATACTTTGGTCAAACATTAGCCGATCTTCGGTGGATCAGGATGTTTAAGACAGCAGCATCTCGCATATATTCAGAGGCTATGAACTTTGTTCCATCCTGGGATCTCAATGGGGTCTTGAAGGGACTCACACACTACCACCCTTTGAGCCCTTATCAATAGACATAAACAGACACTCCTGGAAAATAATCTTCCTGGTAGCAATAACTACAGCCAGGAGAGTGGGCGAAATACAACCACTCTCGATCAGTGAACCCTACATGAAAATCTTGCAGGACCGACTTATTCTGCGATTGGATCAGTCATTACTTCCCAAAGTTGTGTCAGAGTTTCACAAATCTTAAGCGATTATTCTTCCCTCCTATCAAGAACCAGGAAATAAAGTTGAAGAACAGTTCCACACCTTGGAGGTTCGAAGAATAGTGCTTCATTATCTCCAGGTGACAGAGAAAATTAGGAAGGACCAAAACCTGTTTGTTCACCTTCAAGGTCCAAATAAGGGGAAGAAGACTTCCAGATCCACAATCGCCAACTAGATCAAGAGAGCAATCTTGGAGGCATATCATGCACAGGGCCTTCCACCGCCAGAAAAATTTACAGCTCACTCTACGAGAGCAACGTCTGTCTCCTGGGCTGAGAAAGCCAGTGCTTCCATCGAGCAGATATGAAGAGCGGATACCTGGTCCTCTGTCCATACATTCTCCAAACATTAGAGGCTAGACCTAATGTCAAAAGAGGACTTAGCCTTCGGGAGAAAAGTCCTTCGAGCCATAGTCCCTCCCTAAACATTACTCTTGCATACTGCTCCAGGTGTGCTGTCGTGTGGGCGTTACTAGAAAAAATAGAATTAGATTTACTGGCAATTCGGTTTCTAGTAACCCACCACGACAGCAGGAGTAATCCCTCCCTTAGCTTAATTTAAGCTCTTTAATAGAATATAATTTGAAGCATTCCTCCTCCTGCGGTCCTTTATAATTTCACTGAGGGGAGGATGTGGGAGGGATTATTTAACCTCTTTGTCATTTCCTGTCCCCATTAGGAAAGGGTAACATCCTCCAGGTGTGCTATCGAGGTGGGTTACTAGAAACCGAATTACCGGTAAGTAATTCTATTTTTTCACACTTTGCTGTAAATAGCATTAGTAACTGGCTTTCTGGACATCTGTAAGGTGACAATTACTTTGTCTGAAAGACCCTGTGCATGTAAAACCTGGGCCTCAGTAGCCATGCAGCTAACTTCAGTCTCTGAGGTTCTGGATGATGCAGAGGTCCCTGTGAGAGAAGATCGGTGTCCAGTGACAACTGAATTGGGCCGTTCACCTGAAGATCGATGACCAGGTGAACCAACTCCTTTTTGGCCACATTGGAGCCACCAGGATGGTTGGAACCCGATCTTCCCTTATCTTCCAAAGAGTTCTTGCCAGCATCAGAATGGGAGGAAATGCATAGGCTAACTGGAAGTTCCACTGTGGAGCAAAGGTGTATACTTCCCTGGACTTGTCCCTGGGGTTCAGGGAGAAATAGTTTTTGATCTGTGCATTTTGGCCTGAGGTGAATAAGTCGATCTCTGGTAAACTCCATCTTGCTACCAGCATCCGGAAGATTTTCTGGTTCAGGCTCCATTCTCCTGGTTGTATGTCCTGAAGACTCAGGAAGTCTGCTTGAAGGTTGGAAGACCCCTTTAGGTGGACAGCCGTCAGAGATAATGTTTTTCGGCCCAACAAAATATTCAGCTTGATATGCTTTTCAAGCTGTCGAACATCATGCTCCCCTGATGTCTGAATATACCCTGACCTGACAATCGGTGACCAGGTTGCCTGCTGCAAGAAGGGTCTCCTCCACTGCCTTCAACTCTCTGATGTTGGATGACCTGGCATTTGTCTCCGGACTCCAGTGTCCCTGGAAAGGGGTATGGGATACTACGCCTCCCCAGCCTCTCTTGCTGGCGTCGGTTGTAACCGTAACAAGAGGTGATTGGGACCAGGTTATGCCCTTGGACAGATTTTTGGGGCTCAACCACCAGGCTAGGGAAGCCTTTACTCAGCCCGGGGTCAGAATTCTCCTGTTCAGTGAGTTGAGACCACTGTTCCAGCTCTTTAGGATGTGAGCCTGTCGGACCCTGGAGTGGGCCCGGGCCCAAGGTACTGACTAAATGCAAGAGGTCATTGAGCCTAGGACAGACATTGCTGTCGGAACGGTAGGGGATTTCTGTTTCCTGAAATTGAAGATTTTGGTTATTAGAGTTAGGCATAGGCAATGATCCTTTGTTAGGAGGGACATCTGCTTCCTTAAAATCGAGTAGTACTCCTAAGAACCTTCTTGTTGTGGAGGGTTGGAGGTCTGATTTCTCCAAGTTTGGGAGCCACCCTTGAGATTGTGGAATGTCCAGAGATCTCACTACATGACTCCTGAGAGTATAAGCAGATGGGGCTATGATTAGGAGATCCTCCAGATAAGGCATAATACAGATGCCCTGCCCCCTGATGTAGGTCACTGCCTCTGACATTATTCTGGAGAACACCCTTGGTGCAGACAAAATGCCAAAGAGGAGTACGTTGTATTGATAGTGCTTTAGCTGCTGGATTTGTAGGACTGCAAATCTGAGGTACCTTCTGTGGAAAGGATGAATGGGAATGTGAAAATAAGCATCCTTCAGGTCGATGGTTGCCATAAGATAATAAGGTCCTATCAGTGGAATTGCTGACTTCCATCTTGAATCTTCGATACACAATGACGGCTGAGACCCTTGAGATTTGAGAATCCCACAATGTCTGTCTGCTATTTCAGCTTTCTTTTCTGCTCGCTTTCTAAAACTGAACATGGACAAAACAGAATTCATCATCTCCCCCCCCCCCCCCCCATCTCATTCTGCCCTCCACGAGACCTATCCATCAATGTTAATAGCTGCTCACATTCCCCAGTCCCACACACTCGTTGGCTTGGGGGTGATCCTCGACTCTGCCCTCTCAAGCCATATATCTAAGCCCTTGCCTCCTCCTGCCGATAAACTCAAAAATATTTCCCGGATCCGTGTATTCCTTGACCATGAATCCACAAAAACACTAGTGCACGCCCTTATCTCCCGCCTCGACGACTGCAACCTCCAACTCTCTGGCCTCCCCTCTAGCACTCTGGCAACTCTCCAATCCATCCTACACTCTGCTGCCCGACTGATCCACCTGTCTCCCCATTATTCCCCAGCCTCCCCTCTTTGCCAAGCCCTTCACTAGCTTCCTATTGTCCAGAGGCTCCAGTTCAAAACCCTAACTATGACATACAAAGCCATCCACAACCTGTCTCCTCCATACATCTGTGACATGGTGTCCCAGTACTTACCCACACACAACCTTCGATCCTCACAAGATCTCCTTCTCTACTCCCCTCTTATCTCTTCTTCCCCCATACTCTGGAACTCTGTACCCCAACACATCAGACTCTCGCCTACCACAGAAACCTTCAAAAAGAATCTGAAGACCCACCTCTTCCGACAGGCCTACAACCTCCACTGATCCTTAGCCTGCTGAACCGCCGCACGACCAGCTCTACCCTCTCCTAGTGTATCCTTACCCATCCCCTGTAGACTGTGAGCCCTCGTGGGCAATGTCCTCTCTCTGTACTTGTGTGTGCCTTGTTTTGCTCATGTTTATTGTACTTATCTATTTGCCCCTTCCATGTGTAAAGCACCATGGAATAAATAGCGCTATAAAAATGTATTATAATAATTTATTATAATGCAGGTATCTCCTGAAGATTTTTTCAGCAGAAAGAGGCAGGAGTAGTGACCTCTTCCCCACTCCTCCACTGGTACAGGGGAGATTGCATTTGACTTTAGCAGTTTCTGAAGACCTGATATCAGTAAGTTCTGGGCTCCCTGGAATGGCAGGGAGGTGACTCTTAGACCCCCGAGGAGGGCAGGATTCGAACTATAAGGAGGCCCTCCTTGATAACATCGAGGACCCACTGGCTATTGGAAATGGCCAGCCATTGGTGGAAGAAATTCAAAAGCCTCCCTCCTTCCCTCCTACAGTGTCGGAGTCATTGCTTGTCCTGGTGCTGCTGCTGCTGGGGGACAAGGATGTTCTTGCCTGTCCCCGAGCATAGCTTCATCTATCTGTTTTCCCTTTACCCTAGGCTTGAGGGGTCTGAGGCAGAGAAGTACGAAAAAAGCGCTTCTTGGCAATCCTCTGCTCAAGAAGAGTCTTCTTTTTGCCTGTGGCCTTCTCCAGTATGTTATCAAGAGCTGGTCCAAAGACATTCACCCTTAAAGGGGATGGAGCACAGTTTGATCTCGGATGTGACATCCCCACTCCACATTTTAAGCCACAGAGCCCTTCTAGCAGAGTTGGACTGGACCAGGGACCTAGCAGCGATGCAAACCGATTCTGCAGAGGCGCCAGCCAAGAATCCAGTTACCATTTTGAGTAACGGAAGGGAATCCAATAACTCCCCTCTTAAGGTCCCCCCTGAGAGATGTGATTCTCGAATTGATCCAGCCACCGGAAGAGGGATCTGGCAACACAGGTAGAAGCTATGTTGGTCTTAAGTGACGAGGTGGTGAGGTCTCCCAGGATTTTTCCAGCAGGCTCTCCACCTTCCTATCCAATGGGTCCTTAAGCTGGGATGAGTCCTCAAAAGGGGAGTGCAGTTTCCTTGGCTACTCTTGCCACCTGCACATCCACCTTAGGAACATCCCAGCTAACTGATTCACCCTCCAGAGGAAATCTATGCTTAAGTTCCGAGAGGGTGCTCAGCAGTTTCTCTGGGGACTTCCACTCCTGAGAGATCATGTCCATGATGCTCTCTTGGACCAGGAACCCAATCTGCCTTCCCACTTTCAACCCTCCAAACATATAATCTTGGTATCAAGAACACAGTGACCGATGTGCAGATCAGTACATGTGTCCCACCTGCGTACTGTGTTACCTGATTCTTAGTGCACGGAGGGTTTGCCGGGACGAAAGTGACTGCCGGTGTGCAGGGACTTTGACACGTGACCGCTGAGGGAGGGTCCAGGGCGGAGCCAACCAGCAAGCTCCTGGAGGGGACACCAGAGAGTGATGGGGACCGGCAGGGCCGAGGGGAGGTCAGGCGAACCGAGATCAATGCAGAGAGGACAGCAGAGAATCAGAATGAGAGACAAGAGAATGGTCAGGTCAAAGCCAAGAGTCGGATACCGGGAGAGCGACGGAGGTACCAGGGGAACAAGAAAAACGGGCAGTCACAAAACGAAGCAGGAGTCAATACCAGGCGACCAGGTCAGGAACAGGGTGATCACACGAAAGCATGCCCAAGCACTCAAGGGTCAACTAACTCAGCCGAGGGCAGGAGTATCCCTGACAAACTGACAGCCCCAGATAGGCTATTTAAAGCCCTCCCAAAGCCAGAGGGAGGCCAACAGGATTAACCCCAGAGGCACTATACAAAACTTAATACAGACCATGACACTTGGATTGCTTGGGGAACCTGTTCCTCCTTCAGGCCCATAGTGTTACGGCCTGCACCAATTAACTCTTCCATATACTCTGTAGAGATTTTTTAGCCTCTGATGTTTTATGGGATGATTCTTCCCATTTTTCTGAAGCTGAGCCATAACAGACTTCAGACTCTGAGTCCTCAGTTTGGATCCTTCTTCTCATAGGGGGTGATGGCCCCGGAGAAGGAGGTGTAAGGGTTGCTAAGGAGGACTGAACCTCCGGCTTACAAGGGTACATATCTCATCCAGGAGCAAGGGATGTTCAGCCCTAACCACCTTATCCGTACACTCCTGTCACAGTTTCTTCTCGCAACGAGAGAAGCTTCTTATTGCAGATGGCACATTTAAGGACCTTCTTAGCCAGATGCTTGTGGGCAGACTTGTCTCCCTAGGAAGAGAAGTATAACTAAAAGGGACCCAATATCACTGAACCAGGACCCAGGCTAGGACCCCCCTCCACAGACTTACTGAGGCTGGGGCAGCGCTGGGCTCTGCAGATGCAGGAAGCAGACAACATCCATGCTGCATGGACTAGCCTTACCTGCAGGTGTCTTCCGGCAGGTTTATATGGGAATAAACCCTGCCCCTAACACCATCAATATTCCCTCCTCCCCCTCTGGGTCCTGAGCAGGCATCAGCGGGTTCAGCATGCTCTGCACACCGTTCAGGAACCGGGAGGCTACAGAAAGCCGAAACAGGAAGTGAATGCGTTCCACAGTGGAACAGTAGTATGACATCACGTCCGGGTCGCCAAACAGCATGCAGTGAGGGAGAGGAAGCTGGAGAGCCCTGGGAGGCCTCTGGCTATGGGGACCACTGGCCTGCTTTACCCCCCAGCGGGAGACGGGAGCAGCACGGAGGAGAGTGGAGCCCACGACCACCGCTGCCTGGCTAAAGCAGGTACATTGCGGCGCCGGCCATACAGCATACGGAATAAAACGAAAACCTATCCATGCCCCATGGGGGACAGGAAAGACACTGGCAAATAGGAGGGGCTTTTAACCTTTTTGTGCTTCCTGTCCCTCATTAGGGTGTGGTGACTAGAGAAAAAATGACTGCTTACAAAATCACGGCACCTCTGTGCCATATTCATGCGGAATTTGTGTTTGGCGATCATTTTAAGAACAAATTCGCTCATCACTAGTCATCAGCAGGTGACAACAGAGATACAGGGAATGGAAGAGTCACAGTCATCAACTGGTAAGTATTCTTCTGCAGGCGGGGGAACAGAAGACGGCGGCTGGTAAGTATTCTACTGCAGGCAGGGACCCGAAGACGGCGGCTGGTAAGTATTCTACTGCAGGCAGGGACCCGAAGACGGCAGGCTGGTAAGTATTCTACTGCAGGCAGGGACCCGAAGATGGCAGGCTGGTAAGTATTCTATTCTAGTATTCAGGCAGGGAACAGAAGATGGAGGACTGTGCCACAGGCTGGTTAAAACACCCCAAAACAGCTCCAGGAAAAACTCTGCAGCACGAAACTCTAGAACATGTAATTTAATCAATTCTGAAAAGATCACAATGAGAAAGGATTGAGCAACAAACCTCTGAGCCCCACAATTATAGAAACTAACCCAAGACCACAAGCTGGACCCACACCCAATACTCGGTGGGGCAGACGCCATTCACACAGGCGGCCTACGTTAACAGAACATGTGAGGTCGGCCGAGCAGGAGGGTCGGCTCCTAGGACGAGGTGGCAAGAGGCCACCAGTGATTCTTGTGTGCAGATGCCACTTCCTGCTCAGTGATCACTTCTCATCTTTACAGTTCAAAAATAAAAACCACAAAACTTTACATAAAACTCAAAAACGAGAACATAAAAAGTGGAAGTCCTGAGAACAGACCCAGGGCTCATGATGAAACAGAGTCCTGCTGGACGACACCATCAATGGCTGGCTCCACACTGTACTCCGTATACTTCTTGGCACTGCCCAGTACCCGCTCCACAGGATACTTTTTGGCATTTAACTCCATCTTGTCCAAGACAGCGCAGGGTAGATCCACATGACACTTCTCCGCCAGCTCCAGAAGGTAGATGAGGACATCACTAAGTTCATGGCGGAGCGACTCCTTCTGTGATGGCGACCAATCAGGAAGGCCCTCCGAAACCTCCCCCTTCCACTGACTGCCGAGAGAAAGACAGGAACTAGAGAACATCCCACACACAGCCGCCACACCACCCACAGTGGCCCCCCATCCTTATCGCCCCACGTAAGACCCTGCCCCAATCATAACTAGCTACTTACAAGACAGCCTCCCCACCCCCGGTGAGATCCTGACCCGACAGGAGAGCCGACCCCCATCAGTGGTGAGTCCCAGCCGCCAATCACCACTCACAGGAGACCTGGCCCCCAATCACTAATCAGCCATACACAGTGGAGATGGCCTTCCTCCCCAAAACTGATGGAACCCTGCCCCAATCACCACTCAGAAGAGAACCAACCCTCTATCACAATGAGCCCTTCACAGGAGAGCCGGCCCTCCCACCACCGATGAGAGCTTACCCCTGACAAGAGATCCGGCCCCCACCACCACCACCACCGACAAGCCCTTGCCCCAATCATCATCCCGACACTCACATGAGAGCCGGCCCCCTACCACTGACGAGAACATGCCCCAATCAGCATCCAGATCCTCATAGGACAGCCGGACCCTCCACCACCACCGATGAGAGCTTACCCCTGACATGAGATCCGGCCCCCACCGCTGACGAGACCATGCCCCAATCATCATCCAGATCCTCATAGGACAGCCAACCCCCCCCACCACCACCGATGAGAGCTTACCCCTGACATGAGATCCGGCCCCCACCACCACCGACAAGCCCTTGCCCCAGTCATCATCCAGACACTCACATGAGATCCGACCCCCTCACCACTGACGAGACTTTGCCCCAATCAGCATCCAGATCCTCATAGGACAGCCGGCCCCCACCACCACCACCACCACCGAGAGCTTACCCCTGAAATGAGACCTGGCCCCCCACCACCACCACCACTGACAAGCCCCAATCATCATCCCGACACTCACATGAGAGCCGGCCCCCTACCACTGACGAGGACATGCCCCAATCAGCATCCAGATCCTCATAGGACAGCCAACCCCCACCACCACCACCGAGAGCTTACCCCTGACATGAGATCCGGCCCCCACCACCACCGACAAGCCCTTGCCCCAGTCATCATCCAGACACTCACATGAGATCCGACCCCCTCACCACTGACGAGACCTTGCCCCAATCAGCATCCAGATCCTCATAGGACAGCCGGCCCCCACCACCACCGAGAGCTTACCCCTGAAATGAGACCCGGCCCCCCACCACCACCACCACTGACAAGCCCATGCCCCAATCATCATCCAGACACTCACAGGAGAGCCGCCCCCCCACCACTGACGAGACCATGCCCAATCACCATCCAGATCCTCATAGGAGAGTCCCCCCAACCACCACCAATGAGACCTTGCCCCAACCACCACTCACAGGATAGCCAGCCCCCAATCACAACAAGAAAGTTACAGGAAAGTCAGCCCCCCACCATCACTGATGAAACCCTGCCCACTCACCACCCACAGGAGAGCTAGCCCCCAATCAGCAACCCACCACTTAGAGGACATCCAGCCTCTACTCATTGCTGGGACTTATTAGGCCATGTTCACACGTTCAGTATTTCACATCAGTATTTGTAAGCCACAACCATGAGCGCTGAAAATAAAGAAGTGGTGAAATGTTTCTATCACACTTTTACTCGGATTGTTCCTCTCCCGATTTTGACTTACAATCAGAGTAAAAGTGTAATAGAAACATTTCACCACTTCTGTATTATCACCACTCATGGTTGTGGCTTACAAATACTGATGTGAAATATTGACTGTGTGCATGTAGCCTTCAATGGAAACTGTCAGCAGGATTGTGCTCAGTGACTACAGTGTCAGGTCGGTGCGGTTATACTGATTACACTGATACCTGTGATCAGGATTGTGCTCAGTGACTACAGACAGTGTCAGGTCGGTGCCGTTATACTGATTACACTGATACCTGTGATCAGGACTGTGCTCAGTGACTACAGACAGTGTCAGGTCAGTGCCGTTATACTGATTACACTGATACCTGTGATCAGGACTGTGCTCAGTGACTACAGACAGTGTCAGGTCAGTGCCGTTATACTGATTACACTGATATCTGTGATCAGGATTGTGCTCAGTGACTACAGACAGTGTCAGGTCGGTGCCGTTATACTGATTACACTGATATCTGTGATCAGCATTGTGCTCAGTGACTACAGACAGTGTCAGGTCAGTGCCGTTATGCTGATTACACTGATACCTGTGATCAGGATTGTGCTCAGTGACTACAGACAGTGTCAGGTCTGTGCCGTTATGCTGATTACACTGATACCTGTGATCAGGATTGTGCTCACTGACTACAGTGTCAGGTCGGTGCTGTTATACTGATTACACTGATGCCTGTGATCAGGACTGTGCTCAGTGACTACAGTGTCAGGTTGGCGCCATTATACTGATTACACTGATACCTGTGATCAGGATTGTGCTCAGTGACTACAGACAGTGTCAGGTCAGTGCCATTATACTGATTACACTGATACCTGTGATCAGGATTGTGCTCAGTGACTACAGACAGTGTCAGGTCAGTGCCGTTATACTGATTACACTGATACCTGTGATCAGGATTGTGCTCAGTGACTACAAACAGTGTCAGGACGGTGCCGTTATACTGATTACACTGATACCTGTGATCAGGATTGTACTCAGTGACTAAAGACAGTGTCAGGTCGGTGCCGTTACACTGATTACACTGATACCTGTGATCAGGATTGTGCTCAGTGACTACAGACAGTGTCAGGTCGGTGCCGTTATACTGATTACACTGATACCTGTGATCACAATTGTGCTCAGTGACTACAGACAGTGTCAGGTCGGTGCCGTTATACTGATTACACTGATACCTGTGATCAGGATTATGCTCAGTGACTACAGACAGTGTCAGGTCAGAGCTGTTATACTGATTACACTGATACCTGTGATCAGGATTGTGCTCGGTGACTACAGGCAGTGTCAGGTCGGTGCCGTTATACTGATTACACTGATACCTGTGATCACAATTGTGCTCAGTGACTACAGACAGTGTCATGTCGGTGCCGTTATACTGATTACACTGATACCTGTGATCACAATTGTGCTCAGTGACTACAGACAGTGTCAGGTCAGCGCCGTTATACTGATTACACTGATACCTGTGATCAGGATTGTGCTCGGTGACTACAGGCAGTGTCAGGTCGGTGCCGTTATACTGATTACACTGATATCTGTGATCAGGATTGTGCTCAGTACTACAGACAGTGTCAGGTCGGAGCTGTTATACTGATTACACTGATACCTGGTGATTAAATTCGGCTTGTGGTTGTTGTTTAATCTTTATTTTCACTTTTCAGTTAATTATCTGCTTGTGCTTCGGTGTGGCCTGTGAGTGGGTTTTCATGTGGTGCTGATTATTCATAATGCAGACTACTGATAGGTCACTGATCCCTCAGTGACCTGCCCCCTAGCTTGCATAATGAATACCGGTACATACAGAAGGAAAAAAAATAAATAAAAAAACTCTTCTACAGGCTGGTGGCCACTGCGAATATTCGCATGTTTAGTGTCCTAGTAATCCCTGTTCTTGATGATATTGAGCAAGAACAAAAAAAAAAAAAAAACAAACACATTTGACACTGGCATCGCCTGCGCAGTAGCAGCTCTCGGTGTTTATAGAGATCCAATAGCTGCTACTGTGCAGGCGTCTTAATGGAGTAAAAAAGAAAATTCCTCCTCCAAGATGGCGCCACCGGCATCTGCACAGTAGCAGCTATTGGCGATCACCGAGAACTACTACTGCGCAGGCGGCGCCATTTTTAAACTGATTTTTTTTGTACTTGTTCAATAACATGAAGAACAGTGATTACTAGGACATTAAACATGATTATGCGGTTATTCTCTTGAGTATGTGCAGATATTCATTATGCAAACTAGGGATCAGTGACCTATCAGCAGTTTGCATTATGACCCGACACTGTCTGTAGTCACTGAGCACAATCCTGATCACAGGTATCAGTGTAATCAGTATAACGGCACCGACCTGACACTGTCTGTAGTCACTGAGCACAATCCTGATCACAGGTATCAGTGTAATCAGTATAACGGGGCCGACCTGACACTGTCTGTAGTCACTGAGCACAATCCTGATCACAGGTGTCAGTATAATCAGTATAACGGCACTGACCTGACACTGTCTGTAGTCACTGAGCACAATCCTGATCACAGGTGTCAGTATAATCAGTATAACGGCACTGACCTGACACTGTCTGTAGTCACTGAGAACAATCCTGATGACAGGTATCAGTGTAATCAGTATAACAGCACCGACCTGACACTGTCTGTAGTCACTGAGCACAATCCTGATCACAGGTATCAGTGTAATCAGTATAACGGGGCCGACCTGACGCTGCCTGTAGTCACTGAGCACAATCCTGATCACAGGTATCAGTGTAATCAGTATAACTGCACCGACCTGACACTGCCTGTAGTCACTGAGCACAATCCTGATCACAGGTATCAGTGTAATCAGTATAACGGGGCCGACCTGACACTGTCTGTAGTCACTGAGCACAATCCTGATCACAGGTGTCAGTATAATCAGTATAACAGCACTGACCTGACACTGTCTGTAGTCACTGAGAACAATCCTGATGACAGGTATCAGTGTAATCAGTATAACAGTGTGAAGGAAGAAATTAAGAAAGAATCTCCATTTTGTGCTTTTCGACTCCATTTTGTTGTTTTGATATAAATTAGTAGGCTAAAGGTTACAGCTGTTATGAGATTTTGATGAGACCTTGATTGTTGCAACCTCGGTAGAACATGAGACTGAGGGTGTATTGTTCTACAAAACTTTGACGCACAGATTGTTCCTGTATTCTTATAGGCTAAGAACCGTGAGCGTGTTCTTATGCTGATTGGTTGAAGTGTAATTTCTATGACTGTGATATAGTCATGCAGAATAAACGGGGGCCAGAGATCTGCTCGATCCCCATACAGAGACACACGTCTCCGTCTGGTCATTTTCAGTTGCCGGCAACACTTTATATATTAATTTGGAAATCACTGGGTTAACCGTGAAGGATCACTTTAAATCCTCCCTCAACAGTTGGTGCCGAAACCCGGGAACCAAGCAGGAACGCTTCTGCCGCCCGGAGGACAACAAGACAAAGGACCCTCGGACCGGACACAGGCACTGGAAAATTGGGACTGATCATCCCCCACAACAACCACGGTAAGTTGGCAGTTATACTGTCCAGACTGACCGTTTGGTGTGGTTTTCCTGTGTTTGTTGCTGCAAAGAGGATCTGAGGTTTGTCCCCGATGGTGGGATGATTCTTGGGTGGAATCATATAGAGGTGTAGTTCCGTTGGAAGCCCAGTGCTCGAACCGTACCTCATAAGGGACGGACACCCCGGATTAACCAGTGATGTAATTCTCTTTACAGTCAAAATACCCTGAATTCCTGATCACTGTTAGAATCAGGCGCGGTGAGGTGATCGAAGATTGGGTAGGATGCGTAACTCAGGAATACATAGATATATATGTGTATGTCCAGGGGCGTCCGGAGGGGTTAAGTCTGAGACGCCCTCCTCCTTTCACTGAGTACCGCGATTTGTGCGGTGAGGTGATCGAAGATGGGTAGGATGCATAACTCAGGAATATATTGATTTAAATATTTCCAGGGGTGTCCGGAGGGTTAAGTCTAAGACGCCCTCCTCCTTTCACTGAGTACCGCGATTTTGGGTTGTCCCAGCGGGGGACAGGTAAAAACCCCAGTGGAATAGGCTAAGCGGCCGCTCTGGTATCTATACACGACTAAGTAGGGGTATTTCGCTTTAAAGGAGAATCAGTCCGTGGAAGAAGAAGACTTTGAATTGTGTGATAAAAATTAGATATTGTTAACCCAAAGAAGGGAAAAGAAATCTGTCAGGAATGCAGGGAAAATATTCTCAATCTGGTATGTGAATTGTGCGATGAAGATTTTGTAGAAATTAAGTCTGAGAACTGCTGTATTTCCGTGTCTGTGTTTGTCTCTAAAATATCCGATGGGCGGGGGGAGTTATACAGCTGCGTTATGGCTTTTTTCTGTGCTGAGGAATGTTTTGATTCTTCCTATCTCCGTGTTTCTGGTAGGGAGGGGCAGCAGCAGGTCGCTGCGCTCGAGTCTCTCTGTGTTTTCTTAGTGTTGTACGCGCTGGTAGATCTGTGAAATATTGTAAATTGAAAGTGAAATCTGGTTGTGCCCCTCAATCCTAAGGCACCAATATATATGTTGGGTTGTCAGAACTTAGTGCGCCTCCATCCTGTGATCCGGCTGCGTGGATCTGTGATGTATGCGGAGTTACTAATTCTCAGTGTAGAGGGGTCTGTTACAATTGTGAAGCAAGAAGACCCGGAGTTGTAGCCCCCACCTTTCCCTTGCTAAACGCTGACAGCAATTCCCCGCTCCAAATACAGCCCCCCTTTCACAGCTGCAAGGACAGCAGCGTTTCTTATCAGCTCCAGCCCTCCCACCTTACACAAATCCAGTCTCATACTAAAATATCCCTTTTAACCCTGTCTGGGAATCTCTCTCCCCAGCCCCACCATGCAAATTCTCAGATCAAGAGCTTGTTTTAATTAGAGTAGATAACAGACCCAATAAATATACTCTTATAAAACCTATCCCTGTGGGACCTTTCCCTGAAGTTACTGCTCAGTTCGTAATCTCTTCTATATGTTCGGTAAATTTACTGGGGGCAGATTTATTATTACAGTTCTGCTCCAGGATATAATTCCAAGACGATGGTCAGATGGTCCTTGCGTTATATAACTCCTATGCAAATGAATATAAAGAGATGTGTATCCTACTTGCCCTTCCTACGGTTATGATGGTCCTGATAGACCCAGATTCTCCCCCAATAATGCCTGTAGAACCAGTAAAAGTGTTTCTCAAACCTGGTGCCCCTTTTTCTAAAGTCCATCAATACCCTTTGAAATATGATCAGGAGCAGTGTCTCAAGGGGCAAATACAAATGTTATTCGATAATGGTGCCCTGATACCCTGTGTTTCCCCATGTAACACACCCTTGTTTCCCGTTAAGAAAAAGACCCCACCCGGCCAACCCCGTGTACCGGCTGGTACAAGATCTACAGGCATTTAATGCAGTTACTGTTCCAGAAACTCCGGTGGTGCCTAAGCCACATACTCTTTTGTCCCAGATATCTCAGGATGCCGCTTGGTTCATAGTTATCGATCTTGCCAATGTCTTTTTCAGCATTCCATTACACCCAGATTGCCAGTTCTGTTTGCATTCATTTATCAGGGATGACAATTGACGTGGACAGTTATGCCAAAGGGGGCCAGTCATAGCCCAAGAGTGTCAGGCCTACCTTGCCACTTATGGCCCCTTGCAACCAGGAGAGGCTATGGCCACCCCACACGATGTATATAGTATCCTTAACCAAGTACAACCTGGCCACATGTCCATGGCTAGACAGCTGCGACTTTGGTGTGCTATTCTCATGCCTACTAATGTGACTTTGAAAAGGTGCACTGTCCTGAACCCCGCTACTCTTCTCCTAGTTCCCCTGGATCCAAAGGGGGGAGGAGTAGGTGACATAAGGAGTAGGTGACATGAGCAAGGACACTCTTTTTCTTTCTAGAATGGATCCAGAGGAACAAGATTAGGTTTCCAAACCACATGATTGTCTAGAATTGATGTCTCAGGAAACGGCTGGTCTCTAGTGTGCCTATTCTAATGCTGATATTGAGCTTTTTGTAGATGGATCCCGTCACCAAGATAACCAAGGACGCTACTGTACCAGATATGCTGTGGTCTCAGAACATGAGGTAATCAAGGCAGAGTCAATGCCAGCTCATGTCTGCACAAGAAGCAGAGCGTGCAAACTAGCAGAAGGTAAGACTGTAAATATCTACACTGATTCCAGGTATGCTTTTGGCATTGCACACGATTATGGGCCTATCTGGAGAGCCAGGGCTTTCCTGACAGCAAATGGCCACCCCTTTAAACATGCTGAGGCAGTCCAGCAACTTATGAATGCACTACAGTTTCCCACCCAAGCAGGCATCATAAAGGTAAAGGCACATACCAAAGGCACTGATGGACGGACAAAGGGTAACGCACTGGCAGACCAGGCTGCCAAGAAAGCAGCAAGCACTCCTGTAGCCTCTCAAGTACATCACCTAGACACCCCACCATCTCCACTTGTGTTGAAAGACATCTTAGCTCGGTTACAAGAACAGGCAAGTAAGGAGGAGAAAAATAGGTGGCAAAAGATAGGTGCTTGCTCTGATACCGTCACTGGACTATGGGGGAGGGGTGAAAAGGTCTGCCTACCACAGGTACTGTACCCAATGATGGCACAGGTTCCGCACGGGAATGTGCACCACTCGAAGACGGCCATGTGTGACACCCTACAGAAACAATGGATTGCCCCCGGGTTTTCCACCTGCGCAGAAAGGCAGGTACAGAGCTGCATGATATGTGCCACACATAATCAGGGTAGGACAGTGAAAACCCCATCCAAACACACTCCCCGGCCCCTTTAACCAATTCCAGAGACTGCAGATTGATTATATTCGGTTACCCAGGGTAGGGACGTATGAGTATGTGTTGGTCTGCATTGATTTATTTTCAGGTTGGCCAGAAGCCTACCCAGTTGCCAAAGCTACGGCTAAGACAACAGCGAAGAAACTGATGGCTGAGATCATATGCAGGTATGGAGTTCCTGAAGTCATTGAAAGCGATCAGGGTTCCCATTTTACTGGAGAGATCATGTCCGAGGTAATGGCAGC